>NW_009189434.1:0-42057 GCF_000690835.1 Fulmarus glacialis | reverse complement strand
AAAGAGGAGCACCTTCCAGGCTCCAACTTTACGGATACGTCTAAAGCGTGGGGTGGCACACCGTTATCATGTCAGTTATTGCAGGCTATCCAGCATTCCAGAAAGGACCTCCAACAGTCAAAGCCGTATGCACTACCCTCTTGGGATGACCTCCTGTCAGCAGCAAGAGAATTTTCCTTACAGGAAGACCACTGGACTCATCCCTTCATGTTCACCAACTGGTGCAGTATTGCCAGTTGTGAAAACTTTCTAATAGTAGCATCCAAGTGGAACCATCCAACAGCTAGGCTTTGTTCCTGTTGTTCCAACACTACTTACCAAGAATGTTAACCAGAAGCCCCAGGGCTGACTTTGCAGCAGCCAGATCATCTCTTCTTCTGTGGTGTTCCTTGGGCTGTCCAGTCTTTGCTGCAGAAATCTCCCAGATTTCTTTTAACTCCTACCCTGATGTGAATAGCTGACTATTCTGTATAGCTATACAAATGTTTAAGAGAAATGAGTCTCCTGGGATATGTGCTGTAGAAGTTGACCCCAGAAGTATCAGTTCCCCTCC
Source organism: Fulmarus glacialis (assembly GCF_000690835.1). Classification (NCBI taxonomy): domain Eukaryota; kingdom Metazoa; phylum Chordata; class Aves; order Procellariiformes; family Procellariidae; genus Fulmarus; species Fulmarus glacialis. The sequence goes on along the minus strand of NW_009189434.1, from coordinate 41,504 downwards.
AACAGCAGGTGATGATAAGCAAGATATGAGTGAGTCTATGGGTACTCCCAAAAACAAAGATGGAGGGGACCACAGTGGAGCATCTCTTGACAGGATATAGATGGAAAATGTCGAGGCAGTAAATGTATACACAAGAATACATACATATCCTCAACTTCATACTACTCTCTTTTCTCTTAGCAGACCTTTGGTTATGAGTATGACATGTCGGTGTGACTTAACAACTTTCAATTCACAGCACTTGCAACATATTCACAGGGATTAGAATATACAGGCAAACATATTTAGCCCAGCAGCCTACTGTATCCCTTCACTCTGACAGAGAAGATGGACCACTGCACACAGGAGCAACGAGCTCATCTCATGCTTTCTCCATAGAATAATTGCAAAATGGTCTCATAGGTTTTTGCAATTGAATACATTGCTTAACCGCAGAAACCGCCACAATGATGGACTGAGGTGGACCCATCAGTGTTAAGCAGCATGGGTACAGATCAAAAGGAATCTGCTGTGGTATCTTTCAGAGGATGGTAGTCTCTTGCTTCTGTAAATGAAGTCTTGGAGACAGCTGTACTACTTCTCAAGAACTGATATTAACTCCTCAAACAAGGCTGTGAATGCATCCTTCTGCATCCTGAAGGGCCCACTATAGATTACAAAAGCAAAATAACAGTGTGGTCCTTGCGGAGACTGTTCAGAACCATCATAGTGCCCTGGGCACTTTTCAGCAATTCAGATGTACGTGACAGGTATTGAAGTTTGCTTTTAGCACCAACCAGGACATTGTAAAGCTTGATAGGAGCCACATGCTTTGCAATGCACCAGTGCTGCAAGTGTTTTCCACCTGTCTTTTACTAGAGAGAAGCTGACTTGTACTAGTTATTCATGCTATCAAACCAGTATTGGTAACTGCAGGCTGAGTTATTTCTTTTTTTTTTTTTTTTTTTTTTGTGCTATTCTCATAACACCTGCTTTCTCTAACATTATTTCAGATCATCTCTTCCCATTTTCTGAAGTCCCTTTTTTGAATGTACGTTTAAGCTGTTAGTTCCCATTTTGGAGACAACATGATATAAGCTCTTAGTAACTAACATAAACACAGTTTGGGAAAAGCAGCAGACAAGTTCTTCCTCCACCCTGTCTAATTGCACATCAACATTACATTAAATAACCCTTCATCACTCATCTCTCAGCTAGAAGAAAGCAGAGGCAATATTACAGAGATACCCATGGTCCACCTGATCCTTGGACCTTGCTGCTGTCTGGGAATCTACTTTGTGTGTTCTTAAAACTGGTTCTCTTTTAAACAATTCAGGGAATATAATTCTGGTACATGGAAAAGAATGAGAAATAATAAAACAAAAACTACTGCAAAATATTTAAATACATGAAAATTAATTTATAGATTTTTAATCAGTATGTTCTGATCCAAAGGAAATGGGTCTATTGCCATGGAAAGTGTTAGGATTTGGGGAGTATCTTCCGCCCACCTCGTAGAGAAATTCTTGAGACTGGTGTGAGCACAAGGGAGGGAAAGTGTGCATGTGTACATGTGTGTCTGAGAGACAGTTTTGTCTTTGATTCCTCCTTAACTCCACTAATCCAGTGTCTTCCCCTTTATCTGTCATGAAACTGTGTCTCCAAAGAGTTCAGTGCCTGAGAACAGACAGGTCAACAAGTCTTTGGTTTAGTGCTTAATACATACAAATTGAATTAACACACCAGGAAATCCTAATTCCCAGTGAAAAAGTTTCCAAAAAGACTGGCAGTCTCTTGTGCCCAAGATAACATAGAGTGACACATCTTCATCAGAGACAGTGACTCATAGCTAGGGCTTGAATTGTTGGGGGGATTATCTTATCTGTTAGCAGTATCTAGTAAGAAAGATGGAGGTGCAACCCTGAATATCTTATTAACTGCCAAAATAATTACATCATGGGCGAAAAGTGGAGATGAAAAGTACTTACATCAATTTCTACTCTTAGTCAGTTTATGTGTTCTGGAAAAAAAGTCTAGCTTGTATCAAAGGTCTCAGGCAAGTTTCATGCTTTACAGTCTGACATCTTCTGCCCTTTCAATGTAAAATATTTATTTTGATAAAATGTACAGATGCCGTTGTTATTTTCTCATCCCCTCATTCAGCCATTTTTGTTGTTTAAATCCCTTCACAGGATATTTCATCCTGTGTATATTTTGTTTACTTTTAGAATTTTAAAATGAAAGATGGCACAGTTAATGCTGCATTCTCCATGCATTCAGCTTTCTCCAGGGCGTTGGTTATTTCTAGCAGTGGACTACTTGTCTGGCTATGGGTAAACACAGACATTTATGGAATCAGAATCCAACTGATGGTAATATTAAAAAAAAGAAAGAAATCAGAAGTAGAGAGTGCAACCATGGCTGTCCTCAGTGGAGAAGGTGGACAAAATATATGAGCTTGCACTAAACCCTGAGGTCAGCAATTTCTCTACTGTGGTTAGCCAGACTGCATTTTTCTTTCTTAAACTAAAGAAAAATGTTATTGTCAGAACCACAGTGTAAGCCAGGAAAGGCTGCTACTGTGGGAGGTGGTGAGAGTCCCAGCTCCCGGCAATCTCAAAATCAGGAGGAGACAGGATGCCAGCATCACCTCCTCATGGCACCCCGCCTCTGTGCGAGGTGCGGCGCCCAAGCTCGGGTGTGGGGGGATGCAGGGGCTGGACGCTGCTTTCTCTCGGAGGTGCTGTGGCTCCTCACTGCCCTTGGCGTGCCGGCTCTGCTGTGCATCCCTTGAAATCCTCCCGCAAGCTGTCTTTAGTACCATGCGATAGATTAGCAAGTGCCCCAGTAAGCCGGTAGGAAACCCACAATTTGTGATCCAAAGCAGACACAATTTCCTTATCGCATCAGGTCCCTTCAAAAGTATTTTCTCCTCTCCCTCGCAAACAGTCAAAGCAGAAGCAATTGTCTATGAGGGGCTAAATCCTTCAGTTACAGCCCTCCCAAAAGTCATTAACCCTGCAACAGGATTTGGACGTGGTTTGCAGCCCATTGCTTTTCCTCCCATAGGAGTAGTGGTTGGGGCATTACTCAGAAAAACTGGAGGGAAAAAGATTTTAAGAAAGAAGTGGGAAGGAGTCTCCTCCTGGGAGAGGGCAGCATGGGAATTGCTGTTGGCAGGAGCAGGAGAGGTGATGAGAGAGTCTGCAAGTCAGCGGATGCAGAAAGCTCAAACTCAAAGAAAGCTGTTTGACTGTTTTCAAAAGCAGGCATGGGTGGGAATTACAGAAGAGAAAAGGCAGGTTTGATATTTTGAGAGAAGGGCTGGGGACTCATTGGCTGCCACCCTGATTTCCTTGTGAACATCAGAAATGACTGTGTCCACCTAATGGTGTCTGAAATAATTTTTCAAGAGGGAAATGTCTGATTGCCCTTCCCAACACTTATTTTGAGCATCAGCTGCTGTTGCAGTAAAATATCAGCCATGCCCTTGGCTCCTATATAAAGAGAAGGAGAAAATGGGTTGAAGATTTGACTCTTTATTCTCCAGGAGTCCTCTGCTTTTTGATCGCGACATTTTTTTTTACGCTTTCCTACTTTCCTTTTTCCTTTTGTTGTTTCTTCTCTTTCACCCAGAAAAAATCATCACACGTCTAAATGTATGAAACTCTCTGCACATGCTGCTTTAAAGTCTTCTGCGGTATGAAGTTACACTTTTTAAAGCAATGACTGACAGGTGTCACTGCTTTGCCAGGTGTGGATCTGCACAGTGGGAAGACAAGTTGTCAACTGCTAGTGACAGACATAGAAAAAGGAAGAAGACCAAAACCGCCAGAATATTGCAAAGGACAGATATCCCCAGACCATTCTTTGTGTTGGAGCAGCAAGTTTTAGCTCTGAGGGAATGAATGATTCTTTCCCCAAATGTTTCATAGTTAGATCTTCACTATGCGGTGGTCCAACTCTTGACATTTCACCATCTAAACTCACTTGTCTTCAGTGATGTTGTTTTGTATATGTGTGTGCAGATATATACGTGTGTATATATATGTACTTGTAGACATATTTTGTGCATAACTACTGTCCTGTCCAGTCTTTTAAAGAAAAAGAAATGTGTACTTCTGTAACTGCCATAATAAAAATGGCACACTGGCACTGACCAAGTGTTTGACATTGAAGTGTTAACACCAGAACATTTCTTTGCTGTTGTAACTTGATGTCTGCCTTCCTCCTGTCGCAGCTGGCCAGTACTGGTAGCTGACAACCAGGAGGAAAACAAGTACCTCTCTGCGTGTGTGTTTGGTCCCCCCAGGGCTGTAAATATTGTTTTACACAAGAGAAAAGTTACAGCAGGAGGGGCCGATTCTGATAATCATTTTACAGTACAAAAGTCAGAAAGCTGGAGACATGGAAAGAGGAGAAAGGGGATTATTTTCATTAGATCTGAGAAGAAGAATCAGAATGGCTGATACAAGTCAAATTAATTTTAAGATGGACTTTCAGAAAAAGCTTTCTGAGTAGTGAGGTCCATGAAAATAAGAAACAGCTGTGTTTTGTGGGTTGTTGTGTGGCTGATGCCATTTGAAATGTAACTGGACAAAGAGCTCAAGTACGTACTCTAGAAAACAATCATTTGGCACTGGGATGGAGTAAATGACTTAATAACATGTCTTTTTCCTTGTCTAATTTCTGTGGTTCCATGATTGATTAACAGTCTTCTGCCTGCTAGTCTTACATTCACTGTTATAAAATCCTGTGGCATAAAATTAATCTAAGGCTGACTCGAGTTCAGTTAGGAGTGTGTGCAAGTAATGGCAGTGATACAGCAGCAACTGGCCCTGAAATGTGAAAACGAAACTTTAAGATAGAAAGTGAAGTAAGGTTTTATAAGAAGCTATTGGCAAGTTCTTTCTCCCTGCAGTGCAGTCAATGCAGTCAGTACTCTGCCCCTTAAGTTCTTTAAATCCTGTATCCTAAATCCATGTTCCTACAAACATCCAGACACAGATGAAACTTGGCTCCCTTGAGGAGATTCATTGACCCGATTGGGGCTACTCCTGTGTAATGGTATACCCTCTCTGTCGTAAAGCTGGAAGACCTTGTACAGACATTAACTATCCTGCTACAAATCACAGAGATGTGCCCAGTGAGTCATTGGCACTGCATGGCATAGAGCTCAGGTCTAGTAAATCAACTTTTTCCCTTCAGGAAGAAAATGCTTTAGGTGTTTTTACACAGTGCTTGAGAAGTTCCTTTTATTTCCAATGAAATTACAAAAAATCACAAAACCTAAACATCCACCCCAGAACCTGACTTTGCAGACACCTGTTTAAATCAATTTTACGGGTGTAAGGAATATATATGTGTTTATGTATATTGAGCCATGAGGTCTAACAGAAATAATTTTATGCTAATAATCTACTAGTATATAAAATGCATACTAGGAAATGCACAAGATTCCAAAAATTGAAACTCTGCACTGCCAGCCTTTGAGAGATTTTTGCTAGGAAAGTAGAAGCCTTAGTCTGCCTCCTGATTGTCTAGGTTGAAGATTATTTAAGACTATTGTTTCCACTGGTTTTAGCACATGGCCAACATACACTGCTACCCAGATAGCTTCAGAAATGGCTTTAGCTATCACAGCACCAGAAGCAAGCCTGAAACTCAAGTCAAGTATTCCTTTATTGTGTCCTGTTTTCAGCCTAGTAGGAAAGCAAGCCCCCCTCTGCATGGCTTCCTCTCTTCTTGCCCGCTTGTGGCAGAACGCTGTTCACACCCATAGATTCACCCCTAAAGCTTTAGGGTTTAACAGGAGGCTTTCCTCAGTGGCTTATGCTCAGGACAAAGCATTCCACCTGAAGACAGGGCTATGCCTAAGAATGCAGAAAGGTCGATTTAGCCACTGCCTTCATGCTTTCAGGCAGTCTTTTTGCCTGCCAGTCACACACATGTCCTGTCCTCGCTAGGGGACAGAGTAGTTTTGCAATTAGGGCTGTGAAGTACTGTTGATGAACAACTCCCATTGACATCATGACAGTTGTTCAATAAAACAAAGACAAAAGGAGATTTTTCTCACACTTTGCAAGTATGAGTCTTACCTTTTGGAAGCTGGAACAATAAAAGATGTTGTTACAGTCACCCACTGCCCTGGGCAGCAGCAAGTCAGAAATGACAGTGCTCATCCTGCCAGTCCTTCTTTGAAAACAGATTGCACAACAGCGCTGATAGCAGTTATAATGGCAATAACAACACAGATATTTCTTTGCACGACAGTAACAATTAAGAAAATCTTAAGCATTTTCTGCAGTGTCAGAACACTTTGAATCAGCAAGAAAAATTAAAACGGCTCCTCTATGGAGGTCTCTGGAGAGAAACAAAAAACCCAACCTGTAAGTGCCACAGCTATCGAAGCTTCTCTTTTTTATTCTCTCTTAATGACAGGTTTTAATACTAAGAAAAAAGGAGGTGAAGCTTTTACTTTCCAGTTTACCTCAGCCTAAATGATTTTTTTTTTTTTTTTTGGATGACTTAAAATGCACTTTTACAATAAAAGACCTCTCCTTGGAAAGTCCCACTTTTAGCCAATTTCCCATGGTAAGTCTGAAATATTTTTTACTGTGCTCCCCCTTCAACTGCCCTAACTGCCCAATAAAAGGCCAAGATAATTAGATTCATTACTCTACCCTGCTTATAAAGTTTCACGGAAAACAATTACTGTCAGAAATAATGAATGTTCCATATTTACAAATTCATTGTTGGTCCCTTCTCTCCCACCCTTTTCTCACTAGAGAAGTCACATTCGCTTTGCTTATCCATAGAACTGGCTTTTCTTTTGTAAAATCTGGCCAGGTCTAGAGTAGGCACATTTTCCAGCACAGCAGTATCAGCTAAGGTTATTTTTATTTTAACTTTTTTTTATATTGTCAAAAGCTTGGTGTAGATATGGTTACAGTAGGATGGAAAGTGTTTTTGTCAGTATAACTTATTCCACTTGGGAACCAGTATTTTCTGTACCAGCAAAATTACTTTTTTTTCCTTTCTTTTCTTTTCTTTCTGGCCAGTAGAAGCTGCACCCACACAAGGGTTGCTTGCCAGGACAGTTATATTGGTAAACTTTTCCTCATGCTGACCTGGTCTCCAAAACAGCATTGCATAAATAATAGAGGCAGGTGGGAGCAATCGGAAATGAATGCCAAAAAAATGCAGCTAAGTTCATTCTTATGTCAGAAGCACTGTGGTGGTGTGGTTCTGTCAAGGGTCAACTATTTTGGGCCGGGTGGAGAAAACTACAGAAGGAGATGACATGCTTCGGCATTTCTTAAATTCTGCCTTTGGAAATAACTTTACAGTTAAAGCTGCTTTGAAAAAGAGTAGGGCCAGATTACGGCCTGACTCCAGTTCCCAGGTGGTCAGGACCAGAATCTGGAAGAGATGAAACAAAAGGAGAAGCTCTCACAGGAGTAGCTGAAGAAGAGGAGAGTCCTTTTTAGTCAAGCCAGGGAAGAAAAGGAGATAAATGTGGGATGCTGGCAGAGGGAGACAGGAACTTAGGTGGGCTAGGCGAGTATGAACACACAGCTCTTTGAACATACGTCTGTGTACCGGCTCCCAGTGTACGTTGGATGAAAATCAAGGTATTGGCTATAATTTAAAAGCCATGGCTGGCTCCGTTCCTGATGGTCTCCAGCACTGCCTCATCCTCTCTGGTTGTCTTTCACTGCAGCTTCACTGCTGGTCCCAAAGGCTGGACTCCAGTGAGGAAATAGTATGTGCTCTTCTCGGGAGAGGACTTTTTGTGTGGAATTTGCTAGTTTCTGTAGTATAGTAACATCCAAAACGGATCAATTTTTTAGTTTTATATTTTTTCATGTCCTGTTACGTGTTCATTTTTGCTTGTGTTTAATTCATGTGTATTGGCTATGGGGGTTAATTTTCAAGGGATGTGTCTGGCATAGCCAGGGATAATCTCTGCACTGAACCAACTCTTTTGAACCACACCAGTTGTTAACAAATGTTTCTCTGAGCAGCTGTAAGGCACCTGGATATTGTGATGAATGTCACAGTCTAACCAAACTAAATAATGCCTATATAATACATAACAGATAACCTGAGTATCTACTGCTGCTTATGACATTTGTAAACTTATTCACTGCTTTACATAAATAAGGGATGTTGTAAATATTTAGATATTGTCCTTTTCTGTATGAAAGAATAGAAAGCAAAGTGTATACTGAAAATGCCAGAGTAGCCTTATATAAAACAAATTGGAACCATTTGGCAATATTTTTTACTTTCTTATTTAAAATAAAACACCAGACTTAACCAAGTGTTGTTCACAGGTCTTCCATGATTTTCTGGGTTTATAGATACTTGGACTTCATAGTGTCCAGGGAATTCGAAATGCCAGTGTACCATGTCTTAACTTTATATGAAGGGAGATATTATCTTTACTAAGCAATGGCAATTTGTCCAAAATAAGCTGGAACCCTTTGCTATTAATTCCTCGTGCCTGAAAAACATTTCTTGCAATGTGTTTCTACTGCATCCTATTGGACTCATTTTACAGTCTGACAATGGCATTATGTATTGATTAATCTTTTATTTTTGTAAAGAAAAGTCAAGACTTGCCTTCCTACTAGAACAGTGGTTTTTTTGTCAACAGAGGGTTAATGAATAAAATTGTTTTCAAGGTCAGATTGGCAAGTCAGGCTTATAAAAAAATCGCCTCATGCTTTATCACAGCAGTGATAAAACAAGAATTGCAACTCAAGTTTTGCTTCTTTCTCTTAAAACCATCTGATTAAAAACAACAGCAACAGAACACTCTGACATGCATCACAGGTTTGAAAACTAATTCATACTCTTCCATGCTATTGCATTAGTGACTAACTTCCTCTATCGCAGAATAATGTAAGGATACAAAAATCCCTCTGCAACGAATGATAAACTTCTATTCAATATCAAGATCAGTTTAGGTGTTTTAACAAAAGGCTCGTGTAATAGAAAAAGAATTTATCTTGGTATATCATTTCCTTTCTATTCTTTTGCTCTTTGGTCTCAATAATTGGAATTACTGTATCCTTTTAACTCCTTGTAATTCCTATTGAATTTAGAGTTGGTTCTTGGTTCAAAATCAACATTGGTCAGCTAGACAATACGTGGTAAAGCATCAGTTACTGATGGCTTCTGTAGATACTTTTGCTGTTCAGCCAGCCAGACCCGTAAGATCTTTTTGAAATGGCATATGAGGATTAAATTGCATGCTGTGAAAATCGAAGATTTTTTTTCCCCCCATTGTTATGTTTGAAATAATGTATATCTCAGTAGTACTTCAGATTACGCTTAATGGTGAATTTAGTCAGGAATGTGTTTTTACACTTGTAAGGCCATTCTTCATTACTGCATTCATATGCCAAACCGCCTCAGCACAGCAGCAAGTAAACAGCAGTAATGATCCCAGTAACAGCCCTGTTAATAATCTGAGGAACCTGAAAGGAGAATCCACTTCTAATTTTGCAATTTTTTTCCCAGCTACTTGTTCCAAGCAGGTCTGAATTTGTTGTTTAAGTTTTTTTCTCCAGCCCTGACCATATGATACTTCTACTTACACCTCCCAAACAGAGTGCACACAGATGATGGCCATATTTTGATATCCGAATACTTAAGGAAGGAAAATTTCACTTTCACCAGTAAAACAGAAAATCAGTCATTTTAAGTTGCCTTCTTGTTTTTTAAGCCACATTCACCATTGTGTAGGTTGATCCACATATTTGTGTGGTGATGTAACAATACAATCTAAAAACCAGAATTAACCTGGTAGCTAAGCAATAAGGAAACCTGAAGAAGTGGGGAAAAATCACCTTGATTTCAAAGATTTATGAATTGGAAAATAGGAAAATTTTCAGGAAAATAGGAGGACAAAATTAACTTTGATTTAATTAAAGTTAGAAGAGGTAAGTTAGAAATACACGTAGCACCCTCTGGCCTCTTCCTTGTGTTAGTATCCTTCATCAAAAAACTTTTGACTCCAGAAGTGCTCCAGACTGAAGCATCTCCATTGCTCTTGCTTTGTTACATTCTGTATAGGAAAAAGAGACTGTTTTTTTGTAAACAAGGACTCAAACTGTGAAGAACTTTAGATAACATTCTTCAAGCCATAATTTTCCCCTAGGAGTTAATGGAGACTCATCACTTTCCCCTCTCTCCTCTCTATTGTACAGCTAATGGTATAGATAAATCATATGCATATTTGAAACACACCATATAGTTTTGTCTCTTTCTGCTCTTTGCATGGTATATTAAGATGCATCTGAGGAAAATGGCATGCCTTTGAGTGGTTTGGGGTAAATCTGGTCATCTGCCATCTTCTAGCTAAGTTTAGGTTACAATAAGGATTTGAGAGTACAAGATACTATGTATAGCAAGGGATAAATACTTGAGAATGGTAACTAAATCCTGCATTTTGGAATTATCAGTGTGACCAACTGCCCATGAAATGCTTTTCATTTTAATGTATAGTGTGTCTGTATATAATTCTAGATCTGTATTTATATCTGCAGCCATATGCTGCTAGATTTCCATCTCCTGTTCAGACAAATTACTTGAGCTGCAGTTGCCAAAGCAAACAGAGCTCTTTTTTTTTCTCAAAAGCACTGAACACATAACACATGATGCACTTCATTCTTTCTTATGTGATAACTTTTAAAATAACAAGCTACTGATACGCACAATGTGTAAATGGGCAGCAGAGTTAAAAACAGAGGGGGAAGTAAAAGAGTCCTACATTTGTTACTGGCTACTAATCGGAGCAGCTGTTTGGGGAGCACTTCTTAGAGAAAGCAGGAGACACATGTGCATGTTCTGTCAAAAGTCAGTATATTTTCCTGCACCCCAGATTAGTCCGGAAGATGTCATTGCTCACCTCAAATTGGTTAGTGGCAGAGTCTGCTAGAAAGTTTTTTTCTAAATCACTGGAGGTTAATGTCTTGCAATCTGAGGATTCTGGGGGCTGGTTTGTTGGTTTTATTCATTTTGCTGTGGTCTACTCCTTTGAGTGGGATTCCAGAGCCAGAGCCTAACTCTTGAAGGAGAAGTTACCCGTTTAATCAGGAATGTAACAAGTTTAGAGATCAATTGCAAGGCAGGGAATAGCAATAGGGTCATTGATAATACTGTCAATATATCACTAGACAAAGCTCCAGAAAGGTATGTGCCATATCTCATTGAAATCTTATGTTCAACTGCTGGTTTGACAGCATGCCTTTTTCAGTGGAGCAAATCTATACATATTTTCCAGCCAAGAGTTATGAGTGGGAGTTTTGGTGATTTCAACAACTTAGTAATCTCTCTTTTGGCTGACAATAAAGCAATATGAATATTTTTTTGCAAACATTTGTCTGGCAGGGGCTCATTTATATTCCACTGTACAAAAATGTTTGAGGATAAATTAAGCAGCATTCTGAGCTACACATCATCAACACGATCCTTGTAGACTTACCTAGGCTTTCAAGAAAAAGCATGATCACCTCCTGTTTACCTGCATGCCCTCCGACGTTTGATAGCTGCTTGTATATATCAGCTAGAATTCAGTATGGAAAGTGATAATTTGTACCAAAAAATAGCAAAAGCCACTCAGCAGTGTAATAGTCAATCTGTTTCTAGGGTGAGATTTATCTCCGTTAACTTTAATGGTGTAAAAATTGGAAATTTAGTTTAGCATAGTTCTCTACCCTCCATAGGATGACAGTAGTAATGTAATGGGTTTTATTATAGACTGCAGGAACTTATACACAGCACTGCCCCCTGTCACAAATTGTTACCACTCTTTTACAGCTTATGACCAAACTCAGTGCTTTCTCCTGTTTTTCAAAATATTTGCGGTAGGTAGTTTCCTACTAAGGAACGAAGCAAAGGACTGTACAATAAATCTCAAAGGTTGTGCTATTTTGTGAATCTAGTGGACTCTAAAAAGAGATGATGAATATCTTACAGGGCAGATATGAAATTGAGACTTCTAATTTTGGAGTGTTCTCGTCCTCTTTCACTCTTCAGGGGGAATAAGGAAGAATGAGGCCCTCTATTTGATCCTGTTTAACTGAATGAGGTCCAAGAAAACATCCATTAGTGAGAAGGTGTCCCTTGCTTCTAGCTGTTCTTTATTTGTAGGCCAAAATAACTGAGTTGAGGCAATCAGTGACAGTATGAAAAGTGTATGCTCCCTTTTCCTTTTTCCAGGTCTGGACAGCAGAGGAGGAAGAGCACTATTCTGAAAAAAGCTTGTCTTGGCCGTGTGTGCACAGGCTATATTCTCAGAACAAGATTATCTCAACCACTCTGAGTGGTGTAAAAGACAGAGGTCTAATCTAATGTGGTCCTGTAGCTCCTTCTGTAGTCGCTAAAGAGAGGTGGGCTGCTCCAGCTACTCTCCACACTGCCACACTCATTCCACATCTGTCAGCCACTCGCACAACAGTGATCTGACTTGCCCTCTGGAGGTGGCTGATTTTTCTTTCCTTCTCTGGCTGTAGACAAAAACAAGATCCCTGTCTTGGTCCAGAGAGCTTTAAATTACTAAAGTTGGCTCAGATGCACTCTAGAGTTTGTTAGTGGAACCTGTGTTGTCCAACAGAACAGACATCTCCCAGTTGAAACTATGTGTAATTATTGCATCCCGTAGTGTATGGCAATGTCTCTACTTTCTGTTAACTGCACCGAATAAACACCAGCAAAACCTTTGCCCTGGCAAGCCTATATTTTCTCTATCCTGTTGAAGTAAGGCTGCCTGCTGTGTATAAGGAAGTTTGCTAACCGTTCAGACAATTCCAATGTTCACATGCAGGATTTCACAACTAGGTTTACTCTCATTTATTTTCCAGTTGATATAAAGCATAAATGTAACTAAATCAGGTTATAGGTGTGGTCAGAGAAACTGCACTGTTCAGCCAATACAAATACATGCTTGAAAAAGAAGGAGCCCTTAACAGAGATAATTGAAAGAAAAAAAATCTATGACATTTATTTTTAGGTACTCAGATGTAATCAAGGCTGATGTTTTGATAGCATTAAATAATGAGCTATGTTGATGTAAGAAGGTGCCATCATTCAAACTTAATTGTGTGTCTCTAGGTTTCTTGTGCCAACTGGGTCCCCAAATTACTTAAGAATTAGGGGAATGATTGTAGAAAGTGATTCAACTGTTAGCTTAAATGCAGTTGTCACAAAGATTACGTGGAAAAAGTGGTAACTTCTCAACTTGTTTTTATGCTGGATCACATGCTTACCGGCATCGAATTACTTCTGACTGTGAGGTAGTCAAAATTCTTTAATCAGGATATATGTAAATATATTTATTTTAAAATTCCCAGATGTGGTGGGTTAAATCCTTAACATGTCTTTCAGTTTGGTCTTTGTAAATCAAACTGCCACCAGATTTCACCAAATGAGAACAGAGAAGGTGCTAAAGGAAGATATCGTTTGGTTCATTGTTGCTGCTGATTAAAAGCATAGTGATAAATATATGCTATGCATTTAGTTAGTACTGGCAAAAATAGGTTTGAGCTTTACGTGGTGCCACAAAGTTATTGGTTCTGTTAGACAGCTGGAGTCTATTTTGCCTGATGCAGTATGAAGTAAACAGTTAAATGAGTTAAAGTAGGTAAAGGCAGAGTTCTCTTCTTAAAGGCAGAGTTCTCTTCTAAGGACATTGTTATCTGCTGTAGTCAGCGAGGTTTGAACAGCAAAACCACCACACTGCCCTGAAAACCTCAGCCAGAATCTTTATTATTTGCAATATTATACTGGGGAGACTCTTGAGATATAAGGAAAGTTTGCAGAGCTGGCAGTTAGGAGGAGAAAGACATCTTTTTTGCTTCCCATCTAATGTATTTGAAAAGTAGCAGAGTCGCTGTGTAACTGTAATAAAAGCTTCTTGTACAATCACTTTCCATTCAGTCCTCTATCAAAACTTTACAAAGTATAGCAGCACCTTCAGTCTGGGTGGAAAGCTGAATATTAATATTTTCACTCCCCATTTATTTTGGAATTATAAGACTTTTGTGAAATGCTGTTAGTAATATCTTACTAAAACCAAAGGGAATTCTTCTTATGCTCTCATTTTGCCAGTGATTCCAGTGGTAACAGAAAGGCATATGCTTTACTTTTTATTTTGCATGCCTTTTCTCCAATTCTGTTTTGCTAAAGAACAGATCTTTCAGGAATTGTAATTCTGGGAAGTCTTCTAGCCACCAGCTGGGAGCATTGGTTCATTGGGAAAGCTGTAAAATCACGGACTCATAGAAAGGCTGGAAAAAGGGACCTCTGAAGGTCACGTGGGCCAACCTCTTACTCAGAGCAGAACTAACTTCAAAGCTGACCAAGATGCTCAGGGCATTGTCCATTAAGTTTTGAAAATCTCCAACAGAGACTTGACAGCCTTTCTAGGCTACCTGTTCCAGTGCTTAACCACTCTCATTGTGAAAAATTTTCCTTGGTCGTAGTCAATATTATGTCTATTGTTTCTTAACCTTCCAGTGTGCACCTTCCACAGCACCAAAGCTTTGCACAGCCCTGATCCTCCCAGCATCTGGAAAAAGAACTTTCTGAAGTACATCACACCACCTTTTCTACCCTTACCCTTTATAGAAACCTGGATGTGAAGGATGAGGCATACTTGAATCTTATCTTGACACGGATCTCAACAGTATAAATCTAGCCTGTGAATCTCTCCAAAATGCATGTCCATCTGGGTTGCACACAACAGTTTTCAGTGTTGTGGTGACACTCCCAGAAGAACACAGCGTTGGAAGGATGAAGCATCTGGCAGACACCTACTGGTCTGCTTGGGGACCACATTGTCAGTTTTGAAGGAGCCTGAGGTGAAGCACAAGGTCTGAAAAAGGTTTTGCTAGAGTGTGAGGGAGAAGTTGTTGGAAGTGATCGCGGGAGGGATTCAATCGGTGGTGGAGGCTGAGGGCAGGATGCTCCGCCTGGAGCTGGGATGGCCAGAGGGAGATGATGGTGGTGGTGGGAGCTCCCTCAGCAGCCAGAGGGCCGGGAAAGGGAAATAATCTGTGAAAGAGTGAGGAGGGCATATTATTTTCCAGGGAAGGTAAGCATATCCTCAGGGATGGTTTCTGATCCGGTAATGATTTTGAGGGAAAGAACCACACTTTTTGTTCTCACAAACTTTTCCTGCTCTCCCTGGCAAACCCATTTGACTTGGTAGATTAGAAGCACAGTGCCAGCCCCAGAGAAACCACCTTGGACAGGAAAAAATTCTCTGTGGTGAAAGTTCCTCTGAGTAGTCCCCAAAAGTTTGGCCTTCCAGTTGCAGGTGTTCAGTGGTATCAAAGCAAATCAACTATTCAGTGACAGCAGTAGCAACAGATATTTATGCAGAGAAAGCAGCCTTTAATCGTCTGTCCTGCCTGGTGCCACACTGACCAACTTGTTCTTTTTTGGTGCAGTGGCCAAAGCTCCAATGAAATACTGCTCTGTCTGTCTTGCATGCAATGTAAGAGCTCTTTACTAATCAGCCTTTTCAAAACAGACCATTTAAAAAGTTACTTCTGTGTCTCCAGACCTTGTCATTATGGGTCCAGAGAGGAGACTGCATATCTGAAAGGACTGGCAGGAAACCCTTAACCTCTCAGGACTATCTGAAACTGGCTCAGTACAGTAATGACTGATGGCTGTTAGTGGTTTCTGTAAAAATGACTAAATAGCCTCAGGTTTTGTTGGAGATTACTGCCCAGATAAAGGAGCCACAACAGGTCTCTAATTGTCGGTCTCACTGTTTCCAGTAATTTTCACTGGAATAAGAAGCAACTGATAGAGTCTGTGGAAAGAAAATCCATCAATCTTATTTAACATGAAACAATCCAGCAGTTCTGGGTCTTTTAATGACAAGAGAAACGTATTCTCTCTTCAGGTGGCATTGTGGCTGTTAACAGGAGAGTATCTACTTTTCTTCCACCTTTAAACATGTCTTTTCAGCTGCCGTTAGTTAATCATAGCACAGTTTTACTGCTACAAGTCATTTTGCAGTCCCCACAGGACATTCTCAATTGGAGACCTGTTACTGCATTGCTTCACTTCTTTTTTTTCTTCTTTTTTTTTTTCCTGATAAATGTATAACCCTGAATGAATTGTTGCCAGTTTGTTTACAAGATCCTTTTGAATGCTTTCCCTAGTGCTAGGAGCACATCTTTCTTCTTCTTTGTTCAGTTTTTCCCCTTGACAACCGAAAACAACAATAATAAAAAGTGCCCAAGAGCTATTTTAATTCTTTATAGTTATTATAATTGCAGTTTTCATGGGATTTTCCTGCTGTTCTTTGGAAGCAGACAGTAGTTTCTATGTTGAAGCAAGTCTGTGGTACACAGTAAAAGAGTGTGAAATAGAATGGTGATGGTTTAGGTATAGCCTAGACATTTATTAAAAAATATCACTTTATTGTGTTAAAATTAATATCCTGCAATAACGGTTATGGCCTCCTATTGAGAACTTAATTTCCACTTAAATTTGCAGTACCAAGCACAAGGTAATACTCATCCGAAGGATAAAGAGGTCGATGCCTACTGAGTTTATTAATAGAAATATCTATCATCCTTTTCAAACCTATGGTTTTTTTTTTAAATCTAAGTGCTTTCAAAAAATCCTTCTAGAGACCATCCTGCTTGTTTAGGCTGCTGAATGCCTTTCAAAAGATAGTCAGTAGCAAGTACAAGAACTAAAATTTCACACAAGGTCCATTGTGTAATGTTTTGGTGGAAGTATTTAAGAATAGAAGAGGACTCAGATTGTTGTTGTAGAATTTGAGAAAGAAATTCAGAACAGTAGTAACTCGATAGATTTATAAATATGTCACTTTTGGGTTTCTTGGACATTGAGCTATTGAAACTTAGAGAACCATAGCAAAAATATTTTAGTTTATATCACTGTAACACAACAGAAATGTATTATTTCTAGCAACATCTTAATATGACAATTATTAATACCTAGCTTTTTAAAAAGGTAGCATTTGCCTGAGAAGCAAAGTTTTAACAATGAATAATTCAGTCTGTTTGTATTCTGATCGATTTTAAAATAATTCACTTGTCATAAATATTCTGTTATAAGTCTCCATCAAATGTCTGCTGGTTTTTTTGTAAAAGCTGTCAGCACAAAAGACCAAACTGTGATTCTGTTATTTATGGATAGTGGTATTGTGGTAAATAACAAAAGAGGTAAATACACCTGTTGGGCAAGCTCACCTGTTTTGCTATAGAACCGGTTATTACCTGGTTCTGCCCAAATCAGAAGAGGGTGTCTGTGTTTACCTTCAGTTATACCACACTGTAGTGTCTTACTCTGCTGTTCCATGGTTGCTACTCATGGAAAATTGCTGTTCATTAAGAAGGGCAGCAAAACTTGGCCTCAGGGACTGAAACATTGTTATGAAATGCATTTTCAAAGGAGCCTCTGCTAACCTCCAAATTGGCCCTGAGTTATTTACAGGTGTGAAACTGCATTCATCAAAGCCAGGACTGGTGCCGTTTGGTGCATAGGAATGGTTACATATGTTTAATTTGGTTTCGTATTCTGTGAAGTACACAAGCACAAAGAATTTCATCCTTCCCTTTTTTTTTATAAGCAGCAGGAAAGTCACCTTCGTATCACTGGTACAACAAGAGCATGCTGACATTACTTACAACTCTGGAGTTGGTCATCTTGCTGAACAGTGGATCTGAGCCCCGGTCCCACATCTTGTAAAATTACCTGGGAGTATTCCCACAGGCACTGGGGGCATAGAATCAATCACTGTTACTATAATTAATGGTAAAAGCATTTAATTCTGTGGGAATGTGGGATTGTTTAAATGCTGATGAAGTGCTGCAGGCCAAATACCAAGACAGGAACAATTCCTTTTAAATAAGTACATCTCAAACAAAGAAAAATTCTTGCTCTCCAAATATTTCTATAATTGATATTTTATGTGTTTATGTGTGAGCTTTTATGGACATCCTGAAAAGAAATCCTGGGCATTTTTATATAGATATTTTCATACATTTCTGGAAGTCAGACACTTTCAAAGTGGGTGGTGGAAGAGATTTAATGGAGCATGGCAAGAAAATACAGAAAGCAAAGAATACCAGATAAGCTATAAATTATGTGGATAAGAAATGTACATTTATTCCAGATTCACTCAACGACTGTGCAATTTTAGTTGATGTATTGAATCTGAGCTGAGTATGTCCCAAATGAAGAGAGTAAGCCTCTGTGGCTTGAGCTCAAAACAGTAGCCTCCATCTTCACTGGGACAGTAATAGGATCATATCCTTTATGGCTCAGGCACGGTGGAGAAGATGAGGGAAACTGATCTCTACAGATGTTCTGTGCAGATTATTCCACACAGAGTTTGCTGGAAACAACCTACAGGCTGGAGGTGCTGGGGAGGTCATACAGGTTTCTGATTCAATATTCCTGCTCCAGATTGCCAAAGCGGTTGAGCGCCTGAGTTTTAACTTGGATCCATGAATAATAGTCTCCAAAGGACGTTATATTGCCTGGCGATCCCATAGTCCTTGGCACCTGGACGCTTTTATTTTTCTGTCCCAGTGCACCCTCTGGACATTAGGAGGCGACAGTTTTACCATTGATCTGCTGGAGACTTTCATATGAGGAACAGAAGTTATCCTTGGAAGCTGGAACCATCACTACTAAATACCAAGTTACAATAGAAAGCTTCTCTCAACAGACGTATTTTTAGCTGTTCTTTCCAACTGTGGTGAAATTATGCTATGCAGAAGCATTACTTAATCAGGTTTGATTGTAGCCACAGCACAATTTAGTCTCTTTTATATACTGCCGCCTAGTCTAGACTGCTAGCTCACACAATATTAATGCAATACCGATTAAAAGAATATTGTTGGAAAATACTGAAAGCAACCCTTGTTTATGTTCCACTCCTACTAAAACTGAAATTAAAATGTCTATTCTTCATCTACTGAATAGTCACTTCAATAGCATTCATTTAAAATTGCCTAAAAATTCTTAGATTAACATTCTGCAATTGTAGGTTAAAGAGAAAGGATTTGAATTATGCTATTTTCCTGAACTGAGAAACTACTGCATAAAATTTCTCTTGGGATAGAAAGGAAAGAAATGAATAGATTCCCTTTGTGTTTATTATGGTTTTTGTTCTCTTTCTATGAATATTCTGGGAAGCAAGGTAACAGAAATAGTGAATATAATATAAATCCAGAGTATATTCATGAGAAACTGATTCTGAATTCTGAACAGCAAATATCCGTACAGGGAACGTGATTCTGCAAGAACAGAGTCCTCTTTCCAGTGCATTTTACTCTGTGAGACAGATGATGTATTTGTGTGAAGGCTGAAGGCCTCTTTGCCAGAACAAATTATTCATTGAAATAGTTGCATTTAGTCTTCCAGGCCTAAGAGAATGAATCTAGTTCCCATAGAAATCAATGAGTCTGAATTATGCCCACTGTCTGATGTTGCTGAAACTAATATTGCATGAAAGTGCAGAGGAGCTTCTTTTGGAAAAAATAAAACTTACGACAGAATTTTTGGAAGGATACAGAAAAGAATAAAAATCATTCTGTGGGTTTTGTTGTTGTTTTTTGTTTAGTGGGGTTTTTTGTTTGTTTGTTTGTTTGTTTTAAGGTAGACAATTACTACATGTAACTTTCTAAGGACTAAAAATCCCCTTCATTCTGTAGTTTTAAGAATAGGTGTTATGAATTTTATGAACAGGATCAAACATGTCTCAGCAGCAAATCTGCTAACTCAGGATAAGAGATAGCAAGAGGATCCCATACAGTTCCCTTGCAAAGGGAGACAAGAGTTTGGGAAGGCTCATATAACATCGGTTCCTCTAGGTGTCCAGAACACAACGCAGTTCCCCAGCCACAAAGATATTGATGATAACGGCATTGGAAAACTGGTCTTGTATTGTCAAAATAAAGAATAAGGTCTTAAAAATATATGAGGTTTGGCTCAGTCATCTGATCATGAGACATTTTTTCAAGATTACTTTTTTTCCTTTTTTTTTTTTTTTTTGAGCTGTTTTACCCATATGTTCAAAATTTTCTTTTGCTATGGTGAAGGCTAGAATCTGGCTTCTGGAGAAGAGAAAGAGCATGTCAAAACACCTAAATCCAGATAAGAGCATTTTAAAAAGACAAAACAGTCGGTGACACTATTCTGATCATTATAAACAGCTTCCTGTGGTTCTCTTACATGTCAAAGAAGAGACTGAAGTCAACTTAGTAATAGTCTACATTATGTATAGCAGAAGATTTCTGATAGCAGACAGCTCTTTAACCACCAAAAAAGAAAAAAAAAAAAAAAAAAGATGTATGGTTAAACAGCTGGAACCTGGAAGCAAGCAAATTCAGGCAAGAAATGACCCTACAATGTGGCAATTTCGCTGCCATCTGAAAACCTTCATAATTCCTAGGTCTTAAGTATGTGTGATAGTGGAAAGTTAAGTTTAAGGGCTTAACTCTGTAACTAGCTGATGGTGTTCTTTGACCTAAAATTTGGACATGCAGCTTCCATCTGATTTTAAAATCTAAGATGATATGAAAGACCTGAAGACCTGTTTCTGAACTGCTTGGACTACCCACCTCTCTATTGTGGCTGTTCTTCTGTCACATTTTATGAATCATTCTTGTGATTTTTTATCACACATCTTTTATACTATTCTTTGATTTTATTCTTAAACCCACAGTTTCTGGCAGCATGTGTTTATGCAAGAATATTAGTTTCTGTTAAATAACTAGTTAATGATTGTTGAGGTAATATGGTCGATAATAAACAAACAGTCTATGTTATACTATGACACATTTTTAAGTACCTTGCTATTTTTCTCTAAGCCAATTTTTGTTGCACAGCACAAGACTTGTAAAGGCTGTTGGTTAGAAGCCGTTACAAATTAGAACCCAAGTTTTTAAGTTTACATAATACTTTCTAATTTTTTAGATGAAGTGGGTTTAATGGAAAGCAATGAATATTCGTAATTTTTTCCATCTTCTTTTTTTTCTCAATACCACCCTATTATTTCTGCACTCACCCAAGCTTTTCTGATTTTTAGTTACATACATGAAATTATAATGCATAAGAATGAAAGTATACAGTATAAAGAAAAAGGACACTTCTAGGAAGGATGATTCAGGAGAGATTTTTCACCAATTCCAATAGTTCATTTGTTATCTGTTTATATTCTATTTTTCCCTGTTCTGTAATATTCAGTGTATGCATGAAGCCAGTATTTCCCTCTCTTTAATCATCTTAGTTCAGCAAATATTATATAGCTTGTGCAATATTTTCTTATTATTAGATAGGGTGTTAAAATAAACCTTCCAGTTTCCCAGTGTCATTAGAGATTCTAGATTTTTTCTTAGATTTTTATTAACTTTATTTTTCTTTTCCGTTGATGTAAATATGACTTCAGCTGGTATTAGCAACTATAAACGGATGAAGCTTTGCAGATTTATGCAGCTGAAATTTTAGTTCATCATTTCGATAGGTTACATTTAATGGTAACCTATAAAATCAGCTGCCTGTGCATCTGAAAATTAATCCACACACAGTGTGGATTGAATGATCTCTGCCTACGCTAGTAGAAAAGGGGCAAGCATGAGTAAATGCACACACAGCTAATCTGTTAGTGAAGACTTGTAATGCTGGAATTCAAATGGGCATTTCCACCAAGGACGACTCTACACCAAGTGAAATAAAACCAGTTCTGCTCCATTGGGCAGAAGCTATAGTGTAGGTCAGATACAGTTACTTGTATGACCATGTCTGATCTTACAGCATGATGGTTTAACCATGAGGTCCTACTCTATAATTTCTTCTTTTGTTAGTATTCAATAATAGAAAACCCTGGGTATAAGTTTGTTATGGAAAGTATAGACTAAATAATTCACTTTCATAGCAGAAATTGTGCGCATACGTATTCTTAAGGCTTAACACAGTGTAACTGTCTGTTGCTTTCTTGAAGCAGATGTTTGGTCATACTTTCTTGTTAGAGGTCTTCAAAGCTAGCTGAACACAGAAAATGGTGATTACCCTGATCCAGTCCCTCTTTCAGATATATCCTTTTGTGGCGAGTACACTAGAGTGGATTTTTCCATGGCTTCTATCCATAGTTCTTTGCTCCGTTTCTTCTCCCCTGTTCTTGCCGATATCTGGAGAAAGGGAAAGGATCTTCTTACTGTCTTATTCACCTGCAAAAAAAGACATACAGAGGGAACCTCTCAGAACCTGTAGAAATGGGAGAAACAATTTGAAGATTAAAGCCTGTGCAGTTGTTAATTTCATTCAGGGCAGGATATTGTTTGTGGCTCCACTTACTATCTCCATTTTATAATAGAGAAAACAATAAAGATATGACTTGTCACTGAGCTTGCACCAACACGTGGGAGACTAAGACTCAGCCAGGACCTAGTCACTCACTAATTTCAGAAACCAGCACATCTCCAAACTTTTCACCCCAGCCATATTTTTCAAGCGCTGCTTTCCAAAAGATGATGAAAAATGAAGTTGACCGGTGAAGGTAAGTGCAACTGTTCCTATTGGTCAGAAGTATTAGAATAGAATAGAATAGAACAGAACGGTTCAGTTGGAAGGGACCTACAACGATCATCTAGTCCAAGTGCCTGACCACTTCAGGGCTGACTAAAAGTTAAAGCATGTTATTAAAGGCATTGCCCAAATGCCTCTTAAACACTGACAGGCTTGAGGCATTGACCACCTCTCTGGGAAGCCTGTTCCAGTGTTTGACCACCCTCTCAGTAAAGAAATGCTTCCTAACGTCAAGTCTGAACCTCACCTAATGCAGTTTTGAACCATTCCCACGAGTCCTATCACTGAATCCCAGGGAGAAGAGACCAGCACCTCCCTTTGCCCTTCCCCTCCTCAGAAAGCTGTAGAGAGCAATGAGGTCGCCCCTCAGCCTCCTTTTCTCCAGACTAGACAAACCCAAAGTCCTCAGCCGCTCCTCACAGGAGCAGCTATTAGTAGTTAGGGATTATAATTAATCCAGCCTACGCTTGTCTGTTCATACTGAAACAGAAAATTTAAAAATAAATGTTGCCAGTGAATTGAGAGTTAATGTTGAATAAGATGGTTATTTGGTACACAGATTGAGTGAAGAATATTCACATAGCTTGAGCTCAAAAACTGCTACTTACTGTTGTGATACTGGAACACAGCACCTATAATTACATTTAGTGCCTGATTTAAAAAGAGAGAGAAAGACACACTACAGTTTTATGGGCA
Organism: Fulmarus glacialis; assembly: GCF_000690835.1. NCBI lineage: Eukaryota > Metazoa > Chordata > Aves > Procellariiformes > Procellariidae > Fulmarus > Fulmarus glacialis. Next base: position 18,233 of record NW_009189434.1, on the reverse strand, counting down.
CAATTTATTACAGGCACAAATGCTAATATTTTGATGGTAGTCAACAAAACAAGCAGTCAGAGGTCTAGAAGCTAAAACATTTGAACCTGCAATTTAGTGCAGAGATTTGAATGTGGATTTATAATTGTTTTCATTTGCAAGGCTACTTGCCCTCAAACATCAATTGTTAGCTTGTTTATTAAAGCTTTTGGTAATTTAGACAGTTTCCCCACAAATTGATGTATGCCTTCATTGTTCTGTGGCCACGGCAACAGAAAATATTACATCATATTATTATAAATGATACTCTTTAATTGTTTTTCTAAAACAAGATCTTGCCAAAATATTTCCCTTTGGTGAGGTTAAAGCCAAATAAGAAGTGTCAGACTGCACCAGTTTAGTAGCTGCAGAAATGTACTCATCAAGTTTTGCATTTCTGAAGCAATAGCAGATACTTTCCTATGCACATCTGTCCTTCAATGTATATACATTCCTCAACCTATTTGTATTTGTATTCACAGTTGTATAATTATTGTCTATTGTACTGAGAAAGGGGACAATTATATGCCAAGTGGAAATCACAAGTATGTCAGCACAAGGCTTTCTCTTTATTTGGTTAAATACTTTATCTGTCAGCAGTCTTCCACATCACCGAAGTCACAGGGACCAGTGTGACAACACAGCAGACCTGACCAGCAAGTGTCACCTGCATCCTTGTATCCTCATGTAGCATCATGTGAGACAAGCTCAGCACTGAGAATAAGGATTATTCTGTTAGCTTTCTAGAAGGCTGACAGCATGCAAATGGAGGGATCAGTGAGATGAATGAATTTACAGTGATTGAGCAGACCCCCACCTGCACCTCTGGAGAAATGAGGAATCGGCTTTTTTAGGTACACACCACCTCGACATCTGCATGGATTCATGCAGGAGAAGAAGTCAAGGTAGGGAAATAGTGTGCTCCATCATCTTGTTTTCCTGAACTATTTCACAGAGGCTTACCAAAGGAAGGAATGGCTGGCTCTGTTGGTGATGGTATCGGAGGGAAAGAACAGCTGAGAGGATGACTGCCAAGTACAGTGGGCTGGTAGAAATTATTTTATAAATATATGTATTCAAATGTGTACATATGTACACGTGAATGTGTTACAAACACCTGTTAGAATGAGTGGATCACACCATTACTCAGTCTCTCTGATTAAGACCTGTCTTATAAGAAGCCAGATGCTAATGCAGAATGTGAATAAAACACGCTGATATCCAGGATTTCCGTTGGAATACACAATGTTGGGTGGCTGCCAGACTGTCCCTTTTCATACACCAGGATTTTGTATCCGGAGAGGGACCTCTGTGACATGGTAGGAATCTAACACTTGCAAGTCTTTCAGATTATTGGTTCAAACCAGTATTTCCACAAGCTGTTACATTTTTTTGTAACTGCAGCTAATTTGCACTCACAAAGGACAGATATTCTCTCCTCCCTCTGAAACATCAAAGGCAGGCTGGTAATGAGATAGTGGTGAGCAGAGCTGTAACTGATTGCTTGAAATTGAGGGTAGCAATAATGGCAAGGTGTAATGAGCTGACTGGTAGCCATCCTGAAACGCATTCAGTCCCTAGGAGATTGGCAGCATGTACCCCAAACAGCTGAACCCCAACAGGCACCCACGAGCTCTCTGTTCAGGGAGCCATGGACAGGTTAGGGAGACTCTGTCATTATTTTTTTCCAGATTAGCTCATAACTGGTGACATATCCCCCCCTCGGAGGACCCCTTAAAATCGATGTCTGTCACACGGTCAAGAGGGGGAACTTGAAGGACGCTGCGGTGTTCAGGTGGTGACATGGGGACACTGAGTACGGCAGTGGCAGAAGTCCAGGCAGCAGAGCAGGCAGTCCCCGAGGCAAAAGATGAATGAAAGGAGAAGGCAAAAGTGGCTACAGGAACTCATGAAAAATCAGCTTGATATTCACTCCAAAAGCATTAGAAGCCACTGCTTTAGCTGTTGGATGTTTCCTTTCAGGATATGAGCTGTAAACAAGATGCTGCAGTCTGCAAAGGTTTGACCAGTTCCAACCAACAACGTGGCTGCTTTAGGGCAGGCGGGAAAAGAAAGAGCAGGTGGGCAATAGTAACAAAAGCTTCTGAAAAAACATCAATATTGGTTCTTTTAGGCTATTTGCTCTTTATTCTGTGAGCATTCAACAAGACAAAGAACACTTTGGAAAGCTGGCTTTATGTCTCTGGACTCGTAAAGTGTTGTTCATCTGTATCTACGTATTTGGTGAATTAACTGAAATGCTTTGAACGGTAGGACTGTGGAAAAAAATTAAAAACAGTGTTTCTCTTAGAGAAAAAAGCACAGACCAATAATCTTTACCACTCAAAGTGTTGAATTTCACTTTCTCTGAATAAACACAGAAAAGATCCTATGAAGATAGCTAATCAGACGCTGATTCATCCATACATTCACAGGTTCTTCATCCTTCTCCTCAGCATCACTGATTAAAAGACACAAGATTATCAGTGTAATGCGGATATGATGGATTGGAGATGTCAGAACGAGGTTCTTTGAAAACTCATTATTTCTTTCGAGCTGTTTAAGAGCGTTCTGCAAGCACCCCTGCTGTTTGTGCAATGAAAACAACATATCCATTGCTCAAGTAATAATCAAACTAAGTTTAATGAGTGTTGTAGACCCAGACTTTCCTTTTCAGAATCAATTCAGGACTCTTGGTTAAAGCATATGTGATGCACTGATTTCCATAAGGTTCTCAGTATGATTTGTCCTGATGCACAATGGCAGTAACATTCAGTATTGTTTCATTGGACCCGCCAATGTCAGCAACAGGTAACAGTTCTGAGCACAGAGGAAAACCTTTATTGTGCAAATTATCAGTTTTAATAACAAGCCCTGCCCTTCAATGACCAGTCCAGCCTCTTCCACTCCTTTCTAATATATCCTTCGCAGCTTAAAGTTCCCATTATTTGTTTTAGTTGTTTCTCAGTGTGCTGACCATCACTGAAAATGCCAAAAGCTGTCAATGTAGTTGCCACAGACTGAAATTTTCAATTGAATTAGGCACTCAATTCACAGCAGACTTAATACCAGTTGGCCCAACTCCTTCAGATTTCTTGGAAAAGAAGATGTGATAGCTGGGAATGTCAGTCCCCCTCCACTCTCAGAGCTGTTTCCTCAGAAGTTCCTAAATTTTTTCAGGGACTTCTTACTCTGGTGCTTTAAAGCACGGGGGTGTGCAATTCACAGGGGAAATAGTTGTAGACAGAACCCTACAAATCACAGGTGGTTTGGGAAAAAATCTTCAGCTCTGATAAACAAAAAGGGAGATCAACGTTATCTTAAAATCACTTTTCTCAAATCGTACGGTATCATTACCAGATTATTCATTAGAAATAATGAAGTAAAATTTTATATAACCTTGAGAAAAGAGAGAAACGGCAACATGCTATGTAGCAACCTGCCACCGATGCTGGAAGGAGTATTGCTGTCTAATGACCACTGTGTTAAACCCAGGTATGATGTGTAATGCCACGTAGAGTTAACCTACAGAACCGACAGCTCGTCTTTCTTACTCTCTGGCAACACTTGTATAACTTGTCATGCCAATGAAGTCATACTGAATTGAGCAAAACTAGTTGAAACCAAATATGCAGAGAAACATATTTGTCATTGCACTTAAGCTGACAGCTGTAGCAATTTTCTCGGAGCAGACACACACAGCTTGATGACAAAGAGGGAAGCTTGTGTGGATTTCTAATTGCAGAGTTCTGTTGCAAAGGCCACCGATAATGGGCCTCTGATTTTAAGAAGGATTAGGAAACAATCAAAACCAGGTGGTTTGTTTGGATTTAATATGCATGAATCATTAGTGATTTCTAACAGAATTAGGAATAAGATTTTTGAAGAGGAAGCAGAACTATTATAAGATTCAATGTAGGATAGAAGTAACGATAATAAAAAATGGGTCACTACTTTACAGAGAGTATAGGGAGAATTCATTAAAATCAGTAGTAACAGTGGGAGGAGCTCTTCATTTTCACCACCATTTAACTGATCGCTGTGACATTGACAGCAGTATTAAAGGTCACTTACTGAATTAAAAGAGTTATTCTGATCTACTTGTATGATTTCACACTGAAAGCTCACACCGTTAAACACGTTACAAAGGGGTAACTATCCATGTAGGTGCCTTCAAATCCACAGCAAACACTAAGCAAATTAAATTAACTTAACATATGACAAAGAAGTACTGAACTAACTCATATGACTTTGCATTTGCTGTTTTAAGAGTGACCCTGGACTCAGATAACACATTTTGACTGGCTATTCAGCCACTTGTGTATGTCTAAACAGTGAAGTTAAAATGTTTTGCTGAAAATGTTTGTTTCTAAGTGTTACTGAAAGCACAGTGAAAATCCATACCTACTCTTCACTTTACTGTCAGCAGAAACCATTTCTAAAGTATATCTTTAATTATAATTAAAACACGTATGTGGAAATTCTCTTTGATAAGTCAATAACTAACTTCCTTATGTTCGTGATACTTGTATATGTATAGTCTCAGTTCTGTTTAAACTGCAGCTATCATGGAGTCCCCTTACTCCTCAGAGCTTACTAGCGCTTCCCCTGATCCATTACTAGACATTTGTGTTGTTTCTCTTCACCTCTAAATTCAGCCAGGGATTTAGAGCAATTTCTTTTCTCTCACTCCTTGCTAAAGCTCTCCCATTTTGACTTCCACTGCAGTGAACTTTTTATTCAGGTTTCTTGCAGAACCTCAGCCTTGTTTTGACAAGATAATGCACTTGCAAAGTCATTTTCCCTTGTAGCTTTTACAGGTCTCTACTGCCTCCTCTCCCTATTCCTAACTCACTGATTGCTCCTTTAGGGGAGTCTACGTCTTTCTCTCTTTGTTGCACAGTGCACTTCCAGCATAGACTCCCAGGGGAAAATCAACCTATGACACATTTTCACCTTCCATTTTTCTGCTGATGAATGAAAAGCCTACCTTTCCAATCGCGGATCATGACTTGTCATCACGACACTACCTCTGCTTGTCTGCTCTAACGTAAAATTTAGCAAGACGAAATTGAACTTCTAGCTCAGGTACTGAGGATGGATATTTTTCCCCCATTGTGAAATATCTTGGAAGATACTGGGCTCCCTCCACCCTGCAAGTGACAGCTCTTGGGCTGAAAAACCTTCCTTATTGCCTGCAATTGAAATCTGAGAGGATGCCTTGCATATTGTTGAGATCCTGGATTGAACTATGCATCTGCTCTTCCCACAGAGGTGTCAAAGATGCAAGAGGTTTATCAGCTCACAGGAGCTGTAGCCCAGACAGAGAAAAACATGAAGTAACAGGAAAATTAAATACATCTTCCAGCCTTTTGGGAGTAAAACCATAATTTTCTGTCCAGCAATCAGAAAAGGTTTGTTACCAAGAATTTTATCTTCTGCAGTCTTGGTTACAGTAACCATTTCATCTTCACTTCTCCTTAGAGCACACAGATTATTCCCTCTGTTCCCAAAGTCAGTCAGTTCTCTTATTTAGTATCTTCACCACACAAACACCAATTTCACAAATGAATTTCAAGCTGCCTGTGAAGCTTTTAAGGGCCTCCTAGCTGTAAATTTAGGTTTCAGAATGTCTTCTTGGTTTGGTTAGCCATGCTGTCCTGTGGGCATGGCACGTCCTCTCTAGTGGACCTGTGAACCTAACTTCTCAACTCTTCCCCTCAGGACATTCCACACTACCATACATTCCTTCCAAACTCATGTTGTTCAACAGGAACACAGACTTTTTTTTTCTTTTTTTCTTTTTTTTTTTTAATGGGCATAAGATATAACATTCTTGTAAAGAATTCTATAAGAATTACCCATCAAATACTGTTTGAATATGAGGGAGGCAGAATATGGCCCAAAGAAGCAGGTGTATAGTCAGGGACTGAAGCGGAACGAGTATGTTCAGTAAGAAGGTGTTCTTGTTATATAAGCAGTTTTAATACTCAAACCTCACTTTAATATATTTAATAATAGCAATATTTGAAAGTCACTACCAGAATTTATGATGATTGGTTCAGCTCTTTCATGAAGAATATATTTGTACTTCAAACTGGCAGTGACACAGTAGAATAAGTCCATTACAAGAAATCAATGTGCTTTATTTAGGCATCATTACAGTCTTGTTTTGTGTGTTTTCTCTTGTATCTTCAGTAAATTAAATTTTTAAAAAATCACTCTGAAAACCTTTTTTTTCCCACAAATACCAAGCTAGAGTAGTTTGTAATGAATTGAACAATGCTGGATAAAAACAAAGCAGAAAGACAACACTAAAAACAAGCTTCAAATGAATAGATGATTGATACAGCATATCCATGTAACACTAGCTTTACACAACCTGTCAGCTTTCAGTTTGATGCATCTCCCAGATGCATCAAACTCACAGAACATGAATCTCTGTAAAAGCTAAATTAAGACAGCAATATGTGACATAATAGCTTTGGTAAATTGTTTCTTGTTCACAGGGTGGTTTCTGGAATTGTGAGGATTAGTCCTTCGCATCAAACATCAAAGAGGCTGGCACAGACAGAAAAGATAAACTCTGCCCCTTGTGAGCTTGTTCACGTCAACTTCTACCCATTTAAATTCCAGTTAGGTTGATCAAAAGCAAGAGAGAAAAGCTTTAAATTGCATTACTAACAATAGGTTAAATCTTAGACTGCTGATTAAATAATTTCTCTCAGATAAAATCATAATAGGCATTGGCTGTATTTGTCTGACAGGAAACATGTCATTGGTAATGCTTTGTGTTGCCTTTAATGAGTCTGATTGTCATCTTCCAGCAGGGAGAGCACAAAAGGCACCTGCAGGTCTGGGTGAATGGGATCACTTATCGATCAAGTTGTCAGGCCTGTCAAGCGTTCAGGAACAACTGAACAAGTACATAAAATCAATGCAATCTTGTATTTATATGGAGGCTACACAGATTAGTCAGCTGATTGAAAATTTTGACTGAATTAATTACACGTTAAATATAATTTCCAAAATTGTCTAGCTCACAATGTTTATGTTTAAAAACAATCAAGTTGTTGAATAGAATGTGTGATTTTTTGTTTTTGAAGAAAATAAGATTTTTTTTTTTTTTTCATAATTTTGGCCAGCTTTATCTCTGGGTAGAACCGCAGCCTACCCAATTTTTTTTCTCCCTACAGGAAAATTACTTGTTAACTTTTATTTATTATTTTTATTTAGCTCCTGCTCCCCATTCACTGAGAGGCAGCTCCATTTTAGCAATGATCTTTGCTACTGTTTAGCCGTGCTATAAAGATGAGGCTGTTCTAGAAAGATAGTAAGCAGACAAGTAGAATGCCTCATCTTCCCTAAGAGAACTGCATACTTGCACATGAGCTCTTTCTGGTCCAAATCACCTTCCTGGGAATGGAGCGAGGAGAAGGGAAGGAGAGCAACCCCAGTGAGGAGGTATAGCAGGAGGAACCCTCTGCTACCTCCAGCTCAGCCTGCCCCGGCAGCTGATGGGTGCGTTCTAGGTTGACAAACGCACAGTTGAGCCCTGAGTCTATGAAAGGCTTTGGAGTTACTGGGAATGGAATAAATAACATCAAAGTAGCAGTTCTGTGTCACACCCTGAAGCAGGCTTCTTTACAACGGACAATTAACATGGTCATTTTTGTGTGTGATGCAATACATTTCCATTTCTAGACTTTTGTTTACTGTTATCTTTTCTGTTTTCCCTCTGTCACTCCACACCCACATTTTATAATTCATTCACTGGATTTCCATTCACATCCTACCCTTCCCTCACTCCATTATTCTCCCCAGGGAGTCACTTTCTCCTTGCTACCTTCCACCTCTATCTTCTTTCTTCATTTGTTTGCCTTATTTGTAGTCCCTAAACTCACAGAGGAATCTAATTCAAGCCTACGCCTAAAAAATGGCTTATTCAATTCAAATGTCTTCTTTCTGCTGTTTTTGATACATGACTTTTTTTTTTTTGCAGATGGATAAAATTCATGCTTGGACATGAAATGTATTACCAAGTTCGAAAGGCACAATCTTTATTTTTTTAAAATCTTCTTCATGTTTTTATCAGTGCATCAGTCATTCCTGCACTTTTACTGTACAAGCTTGTTCCACCGTTGTGCCTTTGGAGTCAGATTAGTACTCAGTCACTTTCAGTAGGACTTAATTAGTTAAAACTTTGCCATAGGTGTAGTAGCGCGAACACCGCTAGTGTTCACTATAATTGAAAGTAATAACATAAAACTTTAGCATCCGTTCATGTATCAGGTGGGAATAATAAGCATATTGCTAGGGGAAATCTCTTTCCAGCTCACATGTTGCTTGCAAAGGCCCACCCCAGAAGCCTCCTGGATTAGCCCTTCGTCCTTCCAGCTGTGAAACAGAAGTTCAGGAGAGCTGCAAGTCTTCTCACTCTGCAAAACCAAACCCCCTCAAATTCTGCCCTCTTCATGCAGGGACATGCCTTATGCTCTGATTCAGGGACGAATCTTCATGGATCTAAGGCTGAAGTTGTCCCAAGTCCTAGATGAATTTTAGAAGATAGCACAGGATTTAACAGAATGATGTGTGTCTAAAGACTGCAGTTGTCATTGTAAATGTTGTTTGAAATTTAAACTGGGTTGATCGTAATGCAACTGTAGTGGATTTAAACTTTTTAAAGTAAATTTGGAGAGTTCACAAGATGTTCTTGGCGATGATGAGGCTGTGACTGTAGAGTTCTTATCTGATGATTAATGAGAACTCTAAATTAAAACTCTTAATTACACACCTTTATTATAACAGGTAGATGAATGCACAGTAGAAGTAGTTGGTGGAGGAGGAAGAGCAATCTTTAAGGATGCTTACATGAACTCACAGGTAATTGTTTAGAATCAGAATGTTCCAGGGCACATTACTTTGCAGCCTTTACTGCAAATAGTGGTAGGGATACAGCTGAATCTTCCACAAACAGCACATTTCACTTAAATTAGTGAGAATTTTGCTTCTTTGTCAGGAATGAGATCTTGGGCTTTAGGTTGCCATGGCCAACATAAAAAGCAGCATCTAACTGTAGATGCATAGCCAGGTTTGTGATGAAATGTGTGCAGCCTAATGTTAGCACAAAGGAAAACACTTGACATCAATGTCATTGATTTGCTGAAGTACAGCATGAATGCTTTTCTTCCTTCCTTTCTCTTTCCTACCCAGTGGTGTCATATCTGGAACATCCTCTTCCCCTGTATTTTGACTTTTTGAGAGTTTCCGTGACTTTTTACCTGTAATGAGTCTTCTCTAATCTAGACTACGATTGTTTTGAAGCTGAACTGATACATCGATCCTAAACAAGCAGCATCTGAAACTACTGGGGAAAAAATAGTTTAAATCAAGATATATTAATGTTTTTTTTAGTTTATTTCATCTTTGTTAGCATCTCAGAGAACCAGGCAACAAGACTTGTACACAAGCAGAAAGTTCTTGCCCTCAAATCTGTGGTCCGTGCATTACACTCAGTGCATTACCTTCACTCTCCCTCAGCGTACATTTAGACATAGCATTTCTGTTCACATTTTTTCTTCACCAGTTCCATTAAATGGTGGGACCAGAAATGGAGCACAGCAGCTCTGAAAGGTGATGCCCTCTCTGCCCCAGTTTTACATGTAGTCTTACAAGGCAGTGCATAGAGGAGCATCATGCCGTAAGCTCCTGGCTAGTTTGCTAACACTTCTCCCTCCTGCGGCAGACAGCTATAAATTGGGGAATGGCTGTGCTCTTTATTTCCTCTCAGTAGGCATCTGTAAATCAAACTCAGCAGGTATGTCCCCCATTTTCATATGACCCCAACTGTTGGATCTGTTAATAGCCTTCACCACTCCAGATCTTCTTTAAATGACTGAATAAAATTGGGGAAATATTTTAATTTTCATGTGCTATAAATAGACTGTAATTACCAGATACACAGATTAAGAACATGTCCCCTGAAAGACTGCTAGCAAACTCTTATTTCTTAGAAGTTGGGACTTTCATGTTAACACTAGGGTCCTGTTTCTTATGACTTTTAAATTCTGGTGTTAAAATGCTTTATCTTCCAAAAAATTTGTAAATTATTTTTTAATGTATTCTAATTATTTCTCTAAGATTCCAGTAGTTATGTACAGGAATGAGAATTTATAACTTTACAGAATGAGAGCTACCATTTGAATTTTAAAACAGCTTTTGATTATCAAAACAGTTTCAAAGTAAATTAAAAAGTAGACTCTAGCAGGCACTGTCATATAGATTGCGAGTTCCTACGTATTTTAAAATGTATGAATTGTGACATGATCCAGCGAACTTTGAAACCATATCAATTATTTTGCATCTGGCATTGCACACCACCTGCATAATGAGAGAGCAGAGGGCTTGATGATTTTTGAAACTCGTTTCAGTGAATAGTCACATAAGTGCATTGTATTGTTCTCCAGACAGATGGAAAGCTAGCAATGTCCCAGAATTCAAAAATGACTTGTATTGAATCTTGGCTTATATTTTGCTTTGTTTGTTTGTTTTGTTACTTTGGCATATTCTGATATATCAAAAAGCTGAGTATTTTTTCTAAAGAGCAATTTAAATTATATACAGCTATATCCTTCTTTCTACATGCAGTTGGGCTGCCCCAGGGGAATTGAAAGCAGAATGTGATATATACTGTCTGAAAGGGCACATTTTAATATCTGCAGTTTCATTGTTTGTTAGGTTTCAGAAAGACTCTGTAGCCAAATAAGTTAATGTATGCTAACATTTGGCTCTTTCAATACTCTCCAAAGACTTTTATTTGCATCAGAGCAGTGTTTCTAAAAATTTGCCCCAGTATAGAAGATCTGTTTAAGAAAAAAACAAGGGCCAGAGCTGGCACAATGAAGTTAATATTCCTATTGGCAAATGGTGATTCACACGCTGCAAACACCAGCTCTTAACAGCAGAGTATCAAAACTCTGCATCACTAAATATACTTGTACATAACTTAAAGAAATGTTTGTGCATCACTTCATAGTTCAAAAATCTTCAAAAATAATACAATACTGATTGAGAAAAACTACTTTTGAGCAAATTCATCGCAGCCTTGATTTTCCACTGCTAAGTACTTTGCACAATCATTTACACCAGTGTGAGGCAGCTGTTATAATCTGACATCTTGCAGCCTTTCAACACCTGTGTGAAAGTGTAATAACCTTTGTGTCAGTGTAAATATTATGTGCAGGCCAGAAGACACTTGATTCTTAGCTTTTGAAGCAGAACCTTCACCTCTGTCAAACCAGATGGGTGCCCACAGATGAGTGAATTGGAGACAATGACCAAAAAGAAGGACAATGCTGCAACTGCCTGCGAAGAGGGAAGGGTAAGGCCTCGCTGTGTAAGAAGTCTGCGTCATCTCCTGGCTGTTGTAGGCCTGCTAGAGCTACAGACAATTGCCTGCCCTGAGGTTTTTTGTCTTGGGTGTTTTCCCAGAATATTTGTACACCTAAGCTCTTAAAAATATTGATTTAATTATGTTACTGCTATGTTACAGGAGACAATAAACTTAACTTCCTCTGGCATCAGCTTCTGAAAAAGTTTTGGCCCTCCGATGAGGAAGTGAATGATCATTTCAGTGGAGCTGTACATACAAATGTAAATTTTTAAAAGTGGGTAAAAAGAGAGGACTCACAGTGGGTTTGAAGGATTCTCCAGAGGTCACCCACTCCAGCCTCTGCTCTAAGCAGGTCCAATAAGATCAGGTTGCCCAGTCAAGTATTGAGTATCTCCAAGGATGGAGTTTGCACAACCCCTCTAGGCAAGCAGCTCTAGTGTTTGACCACCTTCATGCTAAAAAACATCCTTCTTATATTGAATCAGAATTTCCCATGTTCCATCTTTTTCTCATTGCCTTTCATCTCTCCACTGTGTGCCTCCATCTTCCCTATGTTCTTTCAATAGGTGGCTTAGGCAGCAGCAAGATCCCCCATCAATCATCTCGTCGTAGGACTAAACAAACCCAGTTCCCTCAGCCTCTCCTCATACATCCTGTGCTCCAGCCCCCTGACCAGCTTGATGGTCTTTGCTGGACTGGCATCAGTATAGAAATATCTATCTTTACTGGGGAGCCCCAGACTGGACACAGTATCCAGATGTGGTATCACAGATGCCAAACAGAGGGGAAGGATCACTTCCCTGAAACTGCAGACTATACTCTTGCTAATATGGTGGGCCACCTTTGATGCAAGGGCTCACTGCTGATCCATGCTCAGCTTGTTGATGACAAGGATCTCCAGGCCTTTTCCTTCTGAACCACTTTGCAGCCAGTCTGCCCCCAGCTTGCACTGGTGCATGGGGTTATTCCTTCCCAGGTGTAGGACTTGGCATTTGCCTATGCTGATTTTCATGAGGTTCCTGTCTGCCCATTTCTCCAAACTGACAGGGTCCCTCTGTAATGACAACCCGGCCCTCCAGCACATCGACCACTCCCCACAATTTGTTAGCATCCACAAACTTGCTGAAAATCTCCTTTGATTTGATACGTCTGAAAACGTTTTACAGAAGAAATCATCTGCAAAGGAGAGTGAGGCACAGAGATGTGCATATGTCAAAGATCGTAGGCCAGTGGTCAAATCTGGACTAAACTCTAGCTGCCCTTGTAGTGAATGTTAGGGTTGTCTGGCAAGATCCCTATTGGAGCTAATGAGGTGTACACACGTGTCCAAGGAAACCCTCACTTGATGCAAAAGGAATTTTCTGCTGGAGCAACTTTTGATACTTCTGACAGATAAAGACAGTGGGATATATTTCCAAAGACCATTCTCCACTTTTCAGTACTGTTATATAAAAGTAATACATGAATTTCTTGGTAGGAATCACTCTTCTTCTGCCCCACAAAAATCTGTCAATTTCCCAAATAGGAAGAGATTCTTCTTCCTTAACTAGCACTCTCTTTTTTTTCCCCTGCTAATGTGAAGTAGGTATAGCACAAAAATTATAATTGAATCAAGTGAATGGGCAGTTTTACAAGACATTCTGTATTTTAAAAATGAGATCTATTTTAGGTTTTCCTTACTTATAAGAAAGAATCCTTTCTCCTTGCCTGAAAAAATGTTGCCTACTTTCTCCACTCAAAATGAATTTTTACAGCCAACTTATAAACTTTGAAAGTAAGGTGTTAATAGAAGTACTGGCTGACCTTTAACTGGAAGCAGAGCAAATGGCTTATCTGTAATAATCAAAAAGATTTAAAAGCTCCACAGATACACATGCAAGTGATTTATTTTTGGTATGTACTAATTAGACATGAATTGAATAGGTTTAAATTGATTGGACTGACTTTTACTGATAGAATTTTTGTTTTAATTATCACCTACAATAACAATTTGTTTAACATCAGATGCTATCCAGTGTTTTGAGTAAGATATAAGTAACAACTTCCAAAAGATGTAGATTTCCTAGTGACTTTTTATTGTCACTATACTTGCTGTCTTTCACTTTAATGTCTTTTGTGGCCTGATTCTGTTTTCCGTGTTATCATTTTCATTGGTTTGAGAAAAGAATCAAAACTTTTATTAACAAGAAAAGAAAAATGAGCTAAGTGAACCCTTTGAGTTCAAGCTTCAAGATTCAGATCCAATATAAGAACTCCCCCAGGATCAGGGATATTTAGATTTGGGGGTGGTAAATAGGATTCATCTCTGTTTTGGGGGACAGTTCATTTGGAGGACAGTTTGTGTAATTTAGCATATCTGTGCTGTTCTCAATAGAGTTCTGGTGACTTATCTCAAATGGAATGACTCTTAAAAGCCTCACCTCATGTAGGCTGATGGACCAACATCATAGCACCTAACTTTCATCTGGCTGGCTCTGGGAAGAGAGTTCAGATGAGTTAAATTGTTCAGGACTATAACCCTAAATTATCTGTATGTGTTGACCCCTTCTTCTAGTCCGGGTCCTACACGCTCCCTTTCATAATCAATGGAGAGAAATAACCTTTACAGAAACAGTGACATTTTAGAGTGTGATTCATCTGGTCTATTTTAGAAGCATACATTAGGATGAAATTAATTGCACCCAATAACCACAAAGGGAATTTAGATTATTAGTTTATATATAGATTTCTATAATCCACCTGTGCTTGATCAGGTAAATTTCAGATTTTGCTTTAGGTGCCTATAAGTTATTTGCAGTATAGACTTAGGCCATTTATATTCAACTGAACATCAACAACCAGATTTTCAGAGATATTTCAATCCATCAAAATAGTGTTAGATTCCCATTGTGATGTTCAGGCACTTAATTAAAGGTGAATTAACACCTAACTTTCTGAGACGCTCTTGAAAGTAGTATCATGCCTGTATTGCCAGCCACACAAATACATTTGAAAATTGAGCCCTAAGTTTCCAGTTTTGAAAGTAAGATGTGTCTGATTGATACAAAATTTCATTCCAACAGTATTTCCCTTTCTTTTCATTTAAATATTTTACATACCACCTAGCACTAAAGCACAGTTAGAGAGACATAAAGACAGTAGCTGTTGGCAGTTACGTACATAATCCCATTTTTTGTGCAACTGACTACAGAATGAAATAGGATAATAAAATAACCTTCCTTAGTTTAAACCACTCTCACAGCCTAGCATGAAGGGTACGAGATGGGCACAGTGACAAGTCAACAATTCTGTACTATGGTAGAGTAGTCCAAGACTCAGTGTTAGATCTGGCCTTCATTTAGTGTTCAAAATGAAATATAACTCATTTCCTGTCATTGACTTCTTGTCATTGACATCAATAATTTTAATAATACCTTCTCGTAAACTTTAATTCAATATTTATTAAAACAAATATATTAAATTGAGGTTTTGAGATATTGTGCTGAGACAGATCTGATTTCTGCAAAATCCATTAAACTAGTTAAATCATTATATGTAATTGTTAAATATAATGATTGTAATAGAGACTGGCCCACTTGGCTGTCTTAGACTCCTAAGAATGACCTACTACAAAATAACTTCAAATTTTATGTCCTGGTCTCTCAAAATGCAGACATGAACAATTATCTGTTTCCTAAGCTAAATAACTTTTTCTTAATTCTGTAATGAGCATTCAGATAAATTGCTCTTATATAGATCTATTCATTATCTGGTATGTGGGGGAGATGACTCGTGGCTTTCAAATGGGAATTACTTTGCACCCTGAGATACATTTTAAAAGCCTTAGACTATTTTCTTTTTCAATTCCTTTATTTAAGTCATTTTTAGTATAGGAAAAAGTCTATATAGCCAGGCTGGCATCTGCAATATTCTGCAATACACAGTGGCAATGGTTTTCTACAGGAAATATAAGTTGCTATTTCTTGGTTTAGAAGATGAGCAAGAGTGGTACTAAAATGGTAGAACTATTGGCATGAATTCTGGCAGCAGGTGCAATTTGCTGTGATTGCAGGCATTACAGTCATTTCAAATCTGGGCCCAATTTTACTTTGCTTTATACTGAATGAACACAAGGAGCTCCTTACCTTGATCCTTCCTAGATGTTTCGTTTCTTTGGGCTTAGAAAAATTTCTGGTCAGCTCTTTTTTGAGTTGTGAAGAATAAAGGCAAAGAAATTAGGAAAGGCAAAAGAAAAACACAAAATAGCCAGAGTGATGTTGAGACTTTTTTCTACCTATTAATGTCTCTTCCCCTTGCTCTTTTCCTAGCTCTGCCTGCCTTTACTGGAGGTGTCATTCATAAGCTCTGAACTTGCTTGAACTCTGACAAAAACTTGTCATCTTCTGAAGCATTTTCACTGGACAAGTCCCCCAGCAGGAGCAGAGCCACTTGAGCCTTGTGAGTGGGCTCTTGTGAATATGATTCTCTTGACATGGCCTAATGAGTAGCCATCGAAGCTTAGAATAGACTTTTCCTCCTGCGTCATCATGGTAATTGGACTGTGGTAGTAGTCATGCTGCAGATCTTTTAGTACAGTGCAAATGTGATTGCTGAAATCTTTTGCATCAGAAATACTTTGGGTCGCTTGGAAATACTTGGTCTTATAATTCCTGGGGCCCAGGAATTATAGAGATTTGTTCTCACTCCACTAGAGAAAGGAAGATATTCTGTGAAATTCTCCTCTATCTTTGAAGCATGTGGAAGAAAAATATCTCATGGAGTTGTGTTATTTCAATGTCCTTTACGGTGAAAGATGAAATTGTTTTTTAATTTTTTCCTTTAAAAGAGATGAAGAAGTCAGGTGCAACTATCAATTAGTATTTATAATGAAGCTACAAAGTCAGTTCTATCAAAGCAACTTTAACTACAATAAAATATATCAACTCCCCTACATATGTGGATATACTTCCCATTAAAATCAGTGGGAGTTTCAATTTAAGACAAAATAGATATAATTACCTTAAAAAAAAAAGAATTAGGACTAGAAATGTTTTTCTACCAGAGGTTTAAAAATAAATGTAAGATCTATTGTGGTAGAGAAGATGGGAGAAACATTAAAAAATAGTTAATAATATATTGTTAATGGGTTATCCAGCAGATTAATTATTGGATACCAGTCTCCTAAACAAATGCCCTGACCATTTTTCTGGCTTCTGTTTTGGTATGATCTCTTTCCTGCTCTTCCTCTCCCTCCCTCCTTCCTTCCCTCCCTTTGTTTGACCATACTGGATTTGAGAAAAAAAAAACACGTTTTGAATCTAAAACATACTGAAAGTTTGTATTTTCAATCATAGTCATTCTCCAGTTATAAATGCTTTATCAGAAACTATACTTTACATATGATAAGGCCATAATCTTGCTATGTCCTTATTCATGTTAAAAGGAAGATTTAAGCAATTGGAAACAACAAAAACTGCCCATTATCAGCAACACCATCAGACTAGGGACTCTACTGACTTGTTTACAAAAGTTATTTTCAAAATAATTACAATATTCTTAGGGCAAAGAAGGGATTTGCAGAAAAATTTGCATTTATAAGAATATACAAATAACCAATCCCTCCTGTGACTACATGAGAAAAGTTAGTTTTGAAAATACTCTCTGAAATGCCTGTTGTTCTCCACAGAGGGCTAGATAAGGTCCTGGAATAAGGATTTTCCAATTTAGCCTGTGGATGCTTTATCTGCCTAGGGAAGAAAAGGAATAGAAAATGCTGCAGGACAGTGTTGAATGTGCCCATGGGACCATACTGTAATGTGAGGTGTAATGCAAAAGACCTTGCTGACACATAAACAGAAAGATTAGAAAATATGGGGAAAGTTATTTTCCTAGAAAGGGCAAAGTGGGACAGACATCCCAAAACCAATGAAGCCATGCTATGGGGACGTGTATCATTGGCTCTAATCTAAAATATAAACAGCAATTCCTCTAGAAGTTTGATAAATGTCATCCTGAGAAGTTGTGGGCACATTATGAATAAGAGCCATTGTGAAGGTATTAAACAGGAATTTTTTGGTCTTAGATTGAGATAGGCTCAAACTGCTGGGAATTTACCTGTGTCTTCATAAGCAAATACATTCAGTTTAACCATGTACTATTCATAAGTGGTTTGCAGTATGCACAGATATTTTAAGACCATTTTAACTATCAAGTAACACATGACTTACTCCTTGCACAGGCTTGAATTTCTCATCCTAGGCTTTAAGCAACTTGCCCTGCTTTCCTGAATTAACCACAAGGTCATCTTTTCTCTTGACCACAAAATTATTTTTCCAGTCTCATATGGGTATTTCAGGTCTTGTTCAATTATGGCTTAGATGCATGCTCACTGAAGTAAGCAGCTGAAGCAGTTTGATATTTTACTTCCCATCAACCAGAGAATAACACCTCATCAACTATGACAGGAGAAAAGAAGTATGAACCTTCCTCACCTGTTTTAGTATGAAGCCCAGAGCTTAGCTTAAGCTAAGGTCCTATGACCTTTTAGTTTATGCTACTGCTCTTTACACTTGTGCTGGTTTTGGCTGGGATAGAGTTAATTGTTTTCTTAGTAGCTAGTATGGGGCTATGTTTTGGATTTGTGCTGAAAACAGTATTGATAATACAAGGATGTTTTCGTTACTGCTGAGCAGTGCTTACACAGAGTCAAGGCCTTTTCTGCTCCTCACCCCACCCCACCAGCGAGGAGGCTGGGGGTGCACAAGGAGTTGGGAGGGGACACAGCTGGGACAGCTGACCCCAACTCATCAAAGGGGTATTCCACACCGTATGACGTCATGCTCAG
>NW_009189433.1:0-127912 GCF_000690835.1 Fulmarus glacialis | reverse complement strand
TATGATTCTATGATTCTATGATTTGCAATGTTCTATCAAGCACTATCCTCTTTATTTCTGTATTCACTGCGGAGACAGGACTGCAAGGTTTTGTCATAAGAATATAGTTTCAGCACACCTATGTTCCACTCCTATTCCCTTTGTCACAGTCTTTTTGTGAAAATTGGGTCTAAGATTTCTTCACAGTTAGAACAAAATAGCGATTTTGAATCCTTTTCTCTTTGAAAGGCTACCCTCTGTCCCTAGACCTCTAATTCTGTTATTTGAAGGGAGCATCAAAAGTACCATCACTGTCTTGCGGTAAACATTTCAAATCCCTGGAATTGCTTTTTAATATGAGCAGTTTGCAGAATGACCATAGTTTGTATTTAGTCTGAATACAATCATACTCAAATATATTTTTCTAAGAATTTTGAATTCCTTGTATTTCACCTCAATTCTAAGGACACTATGTTTTGAACTTTACCCACCTAAATGCTTTAAATCTTTTCTCTGGCAGGATAGTATATGTTTGTCTCCTACAGGTTTATTCTGTTATTCTTTCCCTTTATCTCTGTGAAGTTCTTGGTAGCAAGACAAATGATCAATGAGATTGCATTTTTTTTAGCTTTCAGGGTAAGGATAGATAACAACAATTATGGAATAAAATTAAGATTTGGGGAGGGAGAAAAAATACTGGGAAAGGGTAGAGGAGTCACTGTGTAGCTGTATTTTAATAATGAGTTAAATTGTGAAAGTGAAAGGTTAAGCAAAGGTCTTTGCTCTCCTTAGCAGGGAAGGTGAAAAGAGTGGCTAATTAGATTATGCAAACTAGCAGATAGTGCAATTACAGTTGATAGGCCAGATGTAACCCAGGGGACACTTCCACCTGGAGGAAACTGGGAACAGCTGCTAGATCAGCCAACACAGTGCAACTAGCTGAATGCCCTCTGTGCCTGCCTTGGGGTGGGAGGAGAGCTGATGTTGTTCCAGCCCCCTCCACCCCTGCCATGGGGAGGTGAGCAGATCAAGACTGTTCTCCAGAGTCTGTCCATCCCCAAAAGAGCCCATCTGATGGACCTTGTTCACCTGGTCCACAGAGAGAAGGACTTGGCCAAGGTTTAGGTATCATTCAGAAATCAGGGGGCAACCTCCTGCCCCTTCTGGGCAACCGCTGCCTTTAGTTGTAATGTAGAAAGTATTATTCTCTGCTCTGTGTTTTGGGGAGCTTCCTGATGACTTAGGTGTAAGCATATGTTTACACTCCCAGGCCTAGGAAAATATCCTGATGTCAAGTTTTGGTTTTAGGGCCTGACCATGTCCTGACGTTATGTTAGGATGACAGTTATTGGCTAAAATCCATCAGTTAATATCCAACATCTTGTTGACTTTATATAGGTAGTTACGGACCAGAGGTTTCAGACTCAGCTGAGAGTTTGAGTTTTTCTGTAGGGGGGAAAGATTTTGCAAACTTCACTCTTTCACTAAAGAATTTCATGATGTTTTGATTTTTGGACAGATTAAAGAACCCTGCATAGATCTTTGATATCCTTCAAACTCAGTTATGCTGATTTTATCAATATAAAACCCTTTCCACTTTGTTATCTTGTGTATGAACTCATACATCAGCTCATTTTAAAATTTAGCATTTATTCAAAAAAGGAACTCAGAGTTTCTGCAGCCTAGAGATGAGTTCATGTATCACAGTGTGGTTATGGCTACTGCTTCTTTTCCTTACAAAAGAAGGAAGAAAGAAGGAAAAAGAGCTAGCGTATTTATGTATAGCACATACTTAAGACAAATACAAAGAACTTTAAGCTTTTGATTATTTTTTTTCAGTATAAACATCTTACATTTAAACTGGTCTTATGGGCTGTTTTTTGTTATTTTAGATTGTACAAGTATTATACTTCATGTGTTTATGAGTCATCTTCAATGAGTATATTGCTTGTGGAATAAGCAGGCTCAACCATATGTTTCGTTTGCATATGCTAGTTTGGGTAACTGTTCATTCCTTCTCCTCTTCTCTCTTCTTTCTCCCTCCCAGTTTGGTTTTTTTTTAGCACTCATCTACATTTCTGAATCCTTGTGATTTTGCTCAGAGTTGGTTCATGGATAAGAGCATTATGTCTTATATATTTAGCAGTAATATCAGATTAAAATAGTAAAATTTTAGCAAACTATGGCAGAGCTGATAAGATAGAAGGCAAGAAATGTGTCTGTGTAGATGTAAATCATATAATGCGATTTTGGTTTTTTGTCAACACATTATATTCTTCCATGGCTGAATCCAGCCACAGTCTGAAAATCTGCCTCTGTTATTTCGTTAACATGATGAATCATTGTGTAGCCAGAAAGTCCTACTTTTATAAATGAATTAATTGTTGTGGGGGTTTTTTTGAGTTGTTTTTTTTTTTTTTTTTCTTTTTTTTCCCTAGGGAACAAAATAGAACATTCTTTTGTTTATCTTTGTTTCTGTCTGTCACATATATCAACACACAACATGAAGCTATTAAATTGTGGAGAGGGAGGAGTATAATATATACAAATTCTGAAAGAGAGTGGAGGACTGAGGAAAAACATGCGTTGTTGATGCATAGCACACAGATAGCTTAAATTGAAGATGGTTAATTTGCTGAAAGCTGTGTGCCTTAGAGACACTGCTTTACAGTGTCCTAGATATCATACGTTCCCTTTCAGCTGGCAGTCTTACAGGGGTAACAGCTTCAGAAGAATGCCTGCTCTTGACTATTTCTTTCTTAGTTTTGGCACAAATGTGGCTTCTGTCAGCAGTCAATATGCCTGGTATTTTCCTCCCACCATCATTATTTCTTGGAAATTCACATTCCTTGCACCAACACGCAGAAACTCACATTCTCCAGCTGTTTTTGAATTCCCTTGTCTTAAGCTTGTTCAAGCCCTGACAGTTCGAGGTCCACGACCCACACCTGGGCTGGGAAAGATAATCCTCAGAAGACTCATGAGCATTCATATGACCAGTTACACGAAACTAGGCTGCCTCCTCCTTCTTTGGCAGGACGACAAAGAGCCTGGATGGATACAGAGCCATGGGTGACAGTGAGTTATGGCACCAGCATTTGAGGGCTCAAGCATTTCGGGGAACTATTTCTACTCATGAGTAGAGTGAGGGCAGATATTTGTGTAGTTTTCCTAAACAAGCAAATGCATATACAGCCAGAAATGTTGTAACTCTACTATATTCAGTAATTTCTTATTTTATGAGTAGTCCCATTTACTCCAATAGTTTTCCTCATTCAATGGAGCAATGACACTTGTGCTATGGATAGTCAGCTAAGTAGCCCTGATGGCAGAGCAAAAAAGCTCTAATTTTTGATGCAGTTTGCCCCACGCATTTTAACAGCTCTTTCATAAATACTAGTTCATTAATATAATACATCTACAATATACATCTGTACAGAAGCATTGCACTATGAATGTATGATCTGAAAACTAACTAAAGTTGAAATTCTTCCTGGGCAATGGGTTTCCATTAGCATCAGCAGTAAAATGGTACTTTGATTTGTGTGAAATTTATCCTATAAGTGCACTTTGTTTAAAAATGCACTAAATGGAAGCAACTTGGCAAGCTGTATGTATGTTTGTATTTTAGGGGTTCTGAAACAATTTTTGTCATCTGACTGACAGTTGTCTACATCCAGATCAACTTCAGTCAAGGTATAAAATCTAATCCAAAATTTTATTCCAAATCTGAGCTGCACCTAAATTTAACCTTTTAATTTATAATTTATCTTGACTTAAACTTCTTATTGATACTTTAGAGAGATTTTTTTGCTTCCAAGCTATGAGCAGTACTGAAAAAAGATCTGCTTAAATTCCTGCGGAAAGGTAGTTTTCATAAGTATTTTGGTTCAACCAGAAGCAAGAAATAAATGAAGTCAGATCTTACTGTTATTTTGATTAGAGTTTAATGAGTTCAAAAGGTTCAGATAAAGATGGATATGTATCTTACTGAATGAATCTTTTATTATTCTTATTTAATGCTGGTATTTGGATGGAACCCAGTGACTTTGAACTCCATTGTGCTAATCAATGCACAAATGTGACCTTATCCATTAATTCTCCAATATTTGCCCATTATTGCAATGCAGTATTTCACAATGTTTTCACTGTATTTCACTTTTAAAATGCTGTTAACTAATTTGGCTTTCTTTGTTTAAAATCTTAGTAGCAATAAAAGTTTGTGCTCATTGTTAGCTAAGGTTAATTTTATGCTTCTCACATAGGACTTAATATCCTTCACAAGACTAGCTCAAACTAATGATTGTGATATAAAACTACAGCTTTTGCCAGCACAGACATAGTTGCAGAAGATCTGTTTGCCCCTTATTCATGCTCCATTGTGAACAGAGAGCACCAAAAAAGGACTCCCTCCTGACTGTGGAAAAGTTCTCCCTTAGTAAACAGAAAAACTGGGGAGGAAATATTCATCAAATGTTTTTATTTCTTGTTATGGAAAGCTAATAACTAGAGCTGGAAGGAGATAACCTATAATTATTCTTAAAGAATATTTCTTAGGTGTTGTTTTTCAGGGTTTTTTTCTGCTACTGAAAGTAGAGTTTTACTTTCAAATGTCTTCATATGTACTTTCAGAGTTAAAAAAATGAATGCCTTGCGCGGAGGGAATGTTTATAATACGTAGAAGTTTTCTATCTTAATTAAGCATGTAAATAATAAGTAAAGCAAATAGCTGAAAATGGAGTCAAATTTCACATATTGCACAATATCCATCCTGTCAGTAGAGCACGGTGACTAGTTACTCACTTGTTTCTTCAGCTGATGGGAATGTGTGCTTAGCAGCGTTAGAAGCATATTTAGCACTTTGTAATAAAAGTTGAGAGATGACAAAGTGGAAAAGACATTTAAAAATATGCTTGAGCTATGAAAGTACAAACAGTGTCCAATGAAAATACATGAGACTCTACAGGACAGTGTTTGAAATAGCTTTGTGACTGGAGGCTAACTTCTAATATGCAGTGCATAATATAGGAATTGGTCCTGCTTGATGTCATTACAAGCACCACAAGAAATTGTTATTGTTAAATGATAAATAAACTTGAAGAAAATAAGTCAAATTATTTTTTTAGGCATGTAAGTGCCTTACGATTGAGAGGAAAAAATTACCCTCTTCAAGCATTTGATGTCTTTGTTCCAGCTTTAACCAGTAAATATTTGCAGAGTTCTGAGGAGTTTTGCTTTAAAAAAAAGAATCTAAAAATAATCCCCAGCAGACTATGATGTGTTATGAGGAAGGATCTCCCAGGGGGGGTCAGAATATCTGCAAGGATTTACACCTTTACTGAGAACAGAAGAAAGTATAATTTCCACCTTCAAGTTGTGCATAGATTAACTCTTCATTACAGAATTCAACATAGCTAGAGGCTAAGGAAAGTTCAGCTTGATCTTTTGTGGCATCAAACAAAATAGGATCATGTTCCTGACGCCTGGTAGCAGCAGCAGCTTTCAGATAGTGTGAGAACAGAAATAAAGCAGCAAATTAAGGCTTAACACTACATTTGCATGCAGTTAACCATTTGCTTTTACCACACCGTAGTTACCTCACAGTCCTTCACTGTCTCTGTCATTCTTGTAAAATGTGGAAGGGAATTAAGGATATTATTTTCTTTCCTGTGTTTAATCCAGGAGAGATGATGAAAGCTCCCCACCGATCTAACTTCTTTGGTTTATTCCCTCCATCATCACCTCCCCAGGTTGAAGGCCTGCTTCCTGTTAAAGAAAAAGAAATATAGAGCTTAAAATACCGTTACCTTGTCCCTTTCACTTAACTGCTTTGTGGGTTATACCCTGTTAGCATGTTAATTGAATGATAGAAAATGTGCAAACAGTTCCTCTTTTAATTTTATTAGACACTTCCTACTTCCTTCCTTTGAATATCTATAAAGAATTCATGGTGGCTTGCTTCCTTATTAAAAAAAAAAAAAAGGAAAAAGCCATTGGATATCCTAGGCTGCCTTCATTATGTCGTATATAACATATTTGTCTTTGCACCCTTTGATTAAAACGTAGTAGTATTTCTCTGAAGGGAGGAACTTTGCAGTTGCAATTACAGATAATAGGGTTGTTTTCTAAACCCCAGTGTGGTGTGAACATCAAAGTAGTGTGGATTATAATAATCCAAACAAATAACCTTCTGTAAACTCGTAAGAAAGAAGAAGCTGGATGTTTTCATTAAGAGAGAGGCAATTCATTTAACAGTCAGTTGTTGCCTGTTTCTATGTGGTGAAAAGTCTGTTAATTTGCATAAGAAAATAACCACCAAAGAAATGTAAATGATTGAACTAGGATCTCATTAGCAAAGCCTCTCTAGCTACCTGAAGGACCTACCTCTGCTGGCAGTAGATCGAGTTTCAAGTACCTTCTTACCTTTTAGAAACCAATTATCTTCAGGCATTTCTATCAGTTAAGGCAGGGGGAAGGGAAAACGGCAATGTTCTTGGCAACAGATCTTATAATTTAATGAAAAGATTCTCCAAAATAAGCATTTGAATAACTTGCCTTTTTTTTTTTTTTTTACATTTCTTGAAAATCTGTCCTTTAAATAAATACCTGTAAAAAAGTACACGTTTTTTATTGTGGTAAGGGAGGAGCATATACTTTTCTGGGGAAAAAAAATGCAATAAATTGCAATCAATATGTTCCAATTCGGAAGGAGAGGTAGATGGTGTTTGGAAGTTTTTCAGTCACTAACAGAGCAAAAATGTCTAGGTAGGGGGGAAAAATGGTTGCTAAGTAATTTAAGTGGGTGAAGAGGAAATGATTGTTCCACAGTGCTCCTGGTGACAGACACAGGACCTTAACTCCCATAAAGTATAAAATACAATAAAAATACCTTGAAGTAAGTTGATTCAATAGATGTTTGCCTGCCCATGTCAAATGAGAATATGGTTCACAATATTCTTTCTCAACCCAGTACGTATATTCTATAGACGTTTTACACATGTACAATTTCTAGGAGACAGATCATTCAGTGCGTAAACATGGTAACGTTTCACCTCTGGAGTCCTGAGCTTAGCCGGGGCTGGTCAGGTTACAGGCAGCAGGAGTTTGATAAACTCTGCTTGCCTGCTAATGGAGGTTTTCAGTTTACAAGGGAGTCATTCATTTCTTAATTCTCTCTCAAGCAAGTGTTTTATAGGGGCTTGGAGGAGAGGCTGGAAATATGGCACACTCAATTAGGGAGAGATTTTCAGGCATTCAGGCAAAGGTGTGCTGCCAGATTAGTAAGTACTTCCAGCATCATGGCATAGAGCATGGTTTTGAGGCCATAGGTAAGGTTTTGCCTGTCTGAGCATGAGCGGGTAAGGAAAAGAATAGGAGGAGCCTTACTTTGAGTGCAGTGTATTAATGATAAGACTGCGTAACTTTCAAAAAAAGACTGTACTAAACAAAGTGAATGTAACTTTCTCCTGCATCAAGATTAATTTCTCCTGAAACCTTTACACGAGTTTATGGTTGAGGTCCCTCATCCATTCTTGCCAGCAGCTGGCCTGGCTGAAGACGTGGTCCTCCCCTCCACTGCCTCTCGCCATTTCCTCACCGCGCGCAGCTTCCCAGTCAGCTCTGACAACTGTGATGTTCGTGTTACTGGTTCCTGCCTCAGTGCAATCGAGATGAGCTGAGTTAGAAAGACCACTCTGTATTTCAAATGCTGAGAGAACCCAGATTGCTTTTACAGAATGAGTAAGAGAAGTGAGTTGTATTGTTGTAATTATACAAGTGGACATGTCGCCAGAGGGTAAACTAGCACTGCACTTACACTGCATCCTTTGTTCTGCAGTAACTCTCCATATTCAGGTTTTTCTCCATCACACTTTTTCACTGGGGGCAAGGTGCAGAAAGACAGCCAGGCAGACAGGTACCAAATCAAAATAACCAGTATAATTTATCTTCACACCCTTGCTTACCCTGTGGTAAATTGTTCATTTGATACTGATAATTTTCTAGGCCAGTATTGTTGAATTGTTATCAAGCACATATAAATTAATCTCTCATTAAGCAAGACATCTTGTGGCAGACAAATGCCTGTAAGTAGATACGAAGATGCAGAACCAGTGAAGATGTCTGTGGCGCAAGGAAGTCTCTGTACTCAAAATAATAGTGTTTATTCCAAATAAACAGTAGTGTAAACGTAATTCCAAACTAGAGCATTTACTACAAAGTTACTATGAAATTCCTAGGGGGAAAGTACGATCTTTCTGTCACTTTGTAAAGATCATTCAATGTCAAGTTCAATTCTGTCTGAATTGACAGCCTATTTGCCCACAAGCCAGAATTTTTAGGATGTGTTTTTGGGCTTTTTTTTTTCTTTTTTTTTTCTTCTTTCCCTTTTTCACACCACATTCAGCCTTCTGTTCCCAAGAAGACGTATCAGTCATCCCTTTGACCTCAGTTACATGCAACTGTTGGATATTTAATTGTCTTTAATTGCAGAATCATGACATGGAGGTCATTGAGCAGAAATAATATCAGAGCATTGTGCTGAAGAAGAAAATACTTGGAAGATACCGAAGTGAGATTGGGTATTTTAGCGTTGGCTCAGCTCCATCTGCAGTTCCCCATTCATCAGTGAAATTTTAATCTGCTGTAAAATTATAAATGAGTCTTGGGAAGATAAAGAGCTATTTTTAGAAGTTTATCTCTTCTGAAAAAAAGACCAGTACATAACAGGTCAAAAACATTGTAACAGAGACTGGACACAAAATGGAACATTGGTCAAAGGCCAAAATAATACTTGAAAGCAAAATATTACCATTATTTAGAGGCACTTGTGTTAAATATGGTGAAATTGAACTGTTTATAGAAGATGCTGGATTCCCTCCAAACAGACTCTGGCTGCACCAGTTCAGTGCTATGTTTTTCAGAGACGAGGCATTTTTTTAATAGCAGCCATAAATGAGAAAAGGAAGGGGGAGCATAAAGGAAAGTCTAGTAGTCTAGTCCCTACCCAGATTGCAACATGGTTAAATGGCTGGGGGTGAGGTCTGGAAGGCCGACCAGCAGAAGGGCATGCAAAATTAAACAACGCAGCCGTCCACACGCAGTGCTCAGCAGCTTTCCGCACACTGTCTGCACATTCCAGTTTCGCGCTACCGCAGCGCAGAGGGTTTGGGGCGAAAAAGTGGGATGGCAAGCTGTCTTGTAAAGAAGTCCGGGCATTTGTATGCTCCGAGTGGTGGGGGGAGGCATATTTAAAAAATGTCATTACTGCCCACATGCAGCTTTCAAAATTCTCTAGAACGGTGCTCCAGCTCTTCGGTACAATTCATGCTGCAGGGGAAGGGGGCGTTAATATTCTGCCAGTTTAGGTCTTTGATCCAGCCCACTGCCAGCTCAAACGAATGCCAGAACCTGCGCAAGAGCAAGGAGAGGGCAGTGGGAGGGAGCCGTCCTGCCCTTCAGCAACATCTGGCAAGGGCTAACACAGCTGTATTGCTCATCCGCACCCTCAGATTGTCCACCAAGCACTGAATCCCTCTTCTGATCACAAGAATGAATCTTCAGAGATTTCATGACTTGACTCCAGGTATCACCCATGGCTAAATCAGAAAGCAACACCTGTTCCTCTTAACAGGTTTTACTGCTGACTTCAAAATCCAGGCAAACTTTTCATGTTCTGAGTTGATCTTTCATTTTCAGTACATTGTCTGTCATTTCCCTCTTTCTGCCCCTCTGATTTCAAGCCTCATATGATCTATAAGACCTCAATAAGTTAGTTTAGCAAGTCAATACCTCGCTATTACTCTTAATTTACTTTAAATTTCTTCCTGTTCCTCCTTGTAAGTCTAGTAGGGAAGGGAAAAAAATAGCTTTAACATGTGGCCTTAAATACTTCCCAGCTGAAAAAATACAGTTAACCAGCATGAGGCTAATGGGCTGATGTACAAACTGATGATCCACACCAGTTCCCCTGCAGCCAAATAACATCCTCTGGCCTGTATACACAGCAGCTGATTTTACCCTGGATGTTCTAGTTTCTCTTTTTCCTGCATTTCCGATCTCTCAGTACAGAGCTCTAATGTTAATTCAGACTCTCTCAGCCTATTAACTGAATGATGCAGCACCAGGCTCCCTGGCTTGTAGAATCCTGCTTTTTTATTTCTCTGCAGCTGATAGTCAGCTACTCATTATTTACCTTGCCCTTTCCTTAATGATGTGCTTCTCTGTGAACATCATTCAAAACAGACAATATAACGATTTAAACTACTTCTGTAGGTTGAGTAGCTTGTTCACTTTTTTTGTTGTCGTTCTTATCTAAATAACCCTTTCTAACAAAATGTGTTTGAAATTATATCTTTTGAAAGTTCTTTAACTCAGAAAAGCTGCTTAAAAATGAAAG
Organism: Fulmarus glacialis; assembly: GCF_000690835.1. Classification (NCBI taxonomy): domain Eukaryota; kingdom Metazoa; phylum Chordata; class Aves; order Procellariiformes; family Procellariidae; genus Fulmarus; species Fulmarus glacialis. The sequence goes on along the minus strand of NW_009189433.1, from coordinate 117,537 downwards.
TTAATAGCTAGTATTATTTGTGCCCTACCAGCAATATGACACTGGCTAAGCTTTCCTTTGGTATTGTTTTCCTCTTATATTTTTGTCTTTTTTTCCTGTTTTCAGCTTGGTTTTGGTATTTTGGGGAATTTGGATAAGAAAAATTAAATTTAAAAGAGACAGGAATATTGGAGTTTTTTAGCTTGGTTTCCCGACTGACAAAGAGTTATTACGTCTTTAGATATTGGAAAAAGTGTCAAGATGTAAGAGAACTCTTGGGAATTAACACAGAATTAAAATCTATGGGAAATTAATGTAGATGTGGAGAAAACCCCAACTCTCTAGACCTCTTATAATGTTGAACAACTCATAAGATCTGTCTGTAAATGAAGCCCATAAGATTAAAGTTAGATGTTTATAATTTGCAAACAAAGCAAGAGAAAAAAAGAAAGTATACGTTCTTTAAAGCACAAATGGCCCAACTCTGCTCCCAAATGTCTTCAAATTAGAAATAACTTAACCAGAATCAATGTCATTTAACTGATATAAAAGGAAGAGGAAAAAATAATTCCCTGGAGATTCTTTGGACCAATACAGGATAAAAATGACATAGCTATTTTAAAAGATGTAGTTTAATTCTGATGAACAAAAATCTTTCCATATATTTTTTAAACTAGTGTTTAGACAGCAGTGATTTGCAACTGGTGGCTTACAAAACCCACTTGGATCTGTGGGGCAGTTCTAAAAAGTCCCTGAAATGTAGCTCAGAAAAGCAAACACACCTCAGCAGCCTAAATTCATAAGGATGTTGCCATATCTGAAAGGGTTGAAAATCATCACAAAGTGTTAGCAATACTATTTCCCACTTCTACCTATCAACAAGAGAAAATTTCCAGCCTTAGCTGAACTGCTTGATTTCAGATCAGAGCTATGCACTGAATCTTAATCAATTTGAGAAGTGGAAGACTTAAGAGGAAGTCATTTGAACTCACAGCTGAGTCTCCTAGGGTTTTTCAAGGCTTTTTTTTTTTTATGGTGACGCCCTAGCTGTCAGAGTTTAAATGCTCTAGAGTCTCAATGGCTGTGATATTTATGAACCAAGTGGTTATGATCAGAACTTTGTCACTCAAACTTGCTTGGTATCAGCTGACATATGGTATCATGTTTGAAATACCACTCAGTAAATCACTGATAATGTCAATGTAATTGCTGAAAGCTAACACAGGGTATAATTCTTTTCCCATTGAAGTTGATGGCAAGAGTCCTATTGATGGCAGCGGTGCAGGACTGAATCTGCAAACCAGAAAAGTCTTTTCTTTTTCCTAATTGCACAGAAAGAATCAATAATTTTCTAAAAAACAGTCTTTAAATGAGCTTACATTTATAAATGGTAGTGTGTTAAAAACTTCACGATTGACTTTTTTGGTAGATAATGCTGCTGTGACTATTTCAATATGTTTTATTTGTGAGTCAGATGCTAATATATTCATAAGTAGATGAATATATGAATGTAAGAGCTCTGGATGTATCTCTGTTCCATCTGTTATTTCTTTTTGCCCTAAATTTAAATACTCTGTGTTCAGTGCTAGCATTGTTATTAGCATTCCATCAAATTTTGCCATACAGTAATTAGGTGGTATCCATGGAGTAGTTTTATTCTGCCTTTTGGGGTTTAATTTTTAGCTGGTCATTTTGTCATAAAAATGCCGAATTGCTAAAAATAAAACTTTCCTGTAAAAACACTTTTTTTCCCCCCAGAAAATGTCAATGACAAGGATTTCTCATGCAGATTTTCTGGTGGAGAGACACTGCCACCACCGAGATGTGAGAGATTCAGAGTCAGCTCTCCATTCCATGCAATTTGGAACAGAGTCTTAAATCTGGGCCTCCCACGTCCCGGAGGAGCCGGGATGCAGAATCAGGCTCTCTCTGGCCGAATGCTTGTCATGAGTCTGTTTGTTGGGCGATCAGCTGTCCTGCAGATTTATTTCTCTGTCTGATGTGTGGTTGCCTAGAATGCTTAGAAAGGTCTTAGTTTGTTCCAATCCTGGGCAAAATTCAAAATCCCAAGAGAGTTTAATGACATAATAACAGTCTCTATAATTATGATGCATTTGCAGCCCCTGACCAAAACCAGCCACTGTAAGCAGGGTTCAGCTGAATGCTGAAGGTTTCTGCAGTTATGCGTCAGAACTACCATTTTCACTACTGCTTACTGTATTTAGAACTCTTAATAAAATGTTAGTATTATAATGCATTTAAACTTGAATTTTACAAACTGGAAATTTCTTTATATTTACCAGCTAGTTGTCTGAAAATTTCAAATGTTTTGATGCATCTCGAGACCTTCATAAAGTTGATGTCTATTACACTCAGTCCAGAATATGTACTGACATTTTTGACAATTATGAAAACAAATTTCCTTTGGTAAAGATTTTATAAGCTAAGAAGACAGTGCACAGATGAAGAATAGGGAAAGTGGAGGGGTAACCAGCAAAATAAAAATGTGGTTTGACTACATCAAACATCTTGTCTTGTTTTGTCTGTTCTATGACTTTTTTTTTCAGTTTTTTTCCTCCTAATTGTCTATCTGATCATCACAACTACTTTTTTTACTCAAATGAATGGGGGAAATATTTTTTATCTTTTAAGAAAAGTGGCTGCTGTAGGAGGGAATTATGGCAGCAAAAGTAATGGCCATTGAAAATCAAGAACTTTTCCTTTATACTGTCATTGCAGTCAAAGGTTAGTGCAAACAGCTCTGCAGATAAACTATAGATATCATTTTGAGTTTTATTTTTTCTCTTTCTCTGAAGGCTATCCAGATAATGTGTATGTGGACTTGTACACAGCAGGGTTATTACTACATTTGCCTGCTGCTTTTGAACTTCCATGTGGCATTTGACTCTTTTGACTATCGGCTATAATTGTACTCTTTTTCTTATTTTGTAAAATTTATTTCTTTGATCTCTGGTGTCTTCGGTGTCATCTGGTATCCCTCAGGGACATATTCTGGGATCTATAGTATTTCTTTGTTATATGTATGTTGGTTGGAATTACTTGTGTTCACAGTCCAAACTGTCAGACAAATAGCTCTTGGCTGTATTTATCACTCCTTGAAGACCTTGTAATAGCATCTACAGTGCTGCTTGATTGTCCTTCCATTATCAAGGTTTAGATGGTGCTAATTTTCTTAAGTGTAATGCTGAAGGGATGATATGTAAGTAGAGTAATTTCAGCTGGAAGTGGAGCCTCTTAGGGGTCTTTTACCTTCCTTGGGTTTTAGCTTTTCCTCTTTCCAGGCTTTGCAGTCTCATATTGATGAGAGAGTCTCAACTTTGGCTGAGATTCTAGGCCATTTTGAACAGCCGATGTAATCTAGGAGAAATGAACACTTGGCTTAGATTTCCGGCTGGATATTCTCATGCAGTGACAGAAAATGGAAATTGCTTACTCGGGGTCATTCACTTCTGCACCCCCAGACTCTTTCACTAGTGAAAAAGTCCAGGATCCCAAGATCTGCCACTTCTAGATAGTGTCCTCAGGGTTCTCACCTTTAAGGGTAACTGACCCTCAGAGAAACATCAGTACCCACTAAAACTCAGACCAAAGCATTGTTCTGGGTAGAAGGGAAAGGAAGTATGTGTAATGCTTCCTCAGAATCCTTCCCTTAGCTGAATACTAGCTCAGCCAGAAAACTTTGAAGGTATTAGGAAGACTTCCCATGTCATCTGCTCAAACATCCTCGGGGTAACAGGAGGCCTCTTTTCTTCAGGTGGTGACTGGTAGGTAAGCAACATTTAGCTTTACTCCCAGGCAGTGGCTGAAATGGGCACCTGGGCTGTGCTTGAGGCAGTTCCTCGGGATCCGAGGGGGGCGGTGAAGGCTCCATATCACAGCAGGTTCACCACCTGTGTTTGAGAAACATCTTCACACCCATGGTGACTATTTACACTCTTCCAGCCATCTCTCCACCTGGACTCTAAACTTCTTCAGCTGGCCTTTTTGTCCTGAAACCAGTGGACAAATAATTTGAATCAATGGAGTTCTGCCTGTCTTCAACACTTTACAGAAACCAGCGTGTACTCTTCTCAGCAAACTTTGAATTGCCAGTGCTGTGCATTTATTATTTAACAAGGTTCTGCAGGTTAACTACATGTCCTGCAAGAGAGCTTCGTTCGCAGCAGAGCAGTGCTGTAAGAGGAAAGAGGGTGGCAGACTTCTTTTGCACTTTTCCCTTACATGTGTACATACAGACACTCGTTCATATACATATGCAATCAATCACTCTTCTGCTGAAAGAAAGAGGCATGGATTTTCTTCTTCGCAGCAAAAATGGGCTAACACTGCATTTTCAGCCAAGATTTCCTCCTTTCATCATGAAACTAAGAATAAGTGGTGAATCCTTGATTTAAATCTGGATGTGGGCACTTTTGTTGCCTTGATACTGAATTCCTTCTCCTAAGGAATCAGAACAAAAAGACTGGGTTTTTTTTGTGTGTGTCTTTTTTTTTTTTTTTTTTTTTTTAGGAATCTTCAATTATTTTTTTAAAGGAAAAAATAAAGACTTAGTATATCTGAGACCTCTGTTTTCAGAAAGTTTTGGGTTTGTATTTTTGGCTGTGTGGGCTTCCTGTCTTAAAAATACAATTTTATATATTTGTATTAGGGTTATTAAATGAATTAATGCTGATAAATAAGTCCAAAATTTGCATAATAATTAGATTCAATTATGACTGGTTAACAGTTCAAGTGTCTGGAAAAATAGTGTTAAATAACTCACACTGATAAAATTAAAATTTGTTTTTAATTCACATCTGAATGTGCGCAGTGGTAATGGGTACAAAACAAAACAAAAAGCAAAAGGGAAGACTTTTTCCTATCCTATGTGCTACAGCCAATAAAGGTGACTACTAAAGGTCACTATTTTTAATTATCTCTAAAAAGATGAAACTGTGCAATGTGCAAAGAAACAGCCGGCCTTAGCGAACACTGGTCTTGGAGTAGAGAGAGCTTCTTTCTATTAATGTTATTTCTTTATGCCTCTGGGTTTCCTTGTTTTCTCCGTTTATTTAGGGCGTATGAGGTTCACAGCAGAGACCTGTTCACTTTTATTGCTTGCAGTTATCCACACCTTACAAAAATGCAAATAAATAATTCACCTAGTGCTTTGTGTTACGCTTTCATGGTAAGTTTTTTCTTTTTCGAAACAGGGAGATAGTAATCTTTGCCTGTGTTTTTAAAGGTCCTAGTGCAATATGGTTCTGGTTCATGACAAAGGCTTCCAGTTGATATGTTAGTGCAAATAATAATAATTATTTTTTCTATCTTTTTCTATGGTTTCTGAACATAACTAAATTCACAGAAAATAAGTGGTCAGCCTGAGATCACTTTCATCCTGTAATGCTAGGGAAATGTTTATGTTAAGCACTTTCATTGTATGTGTGCATGCTCGTGCATGTATGTGTATAGAGTGTAACATAACAATAGAAGTTTAAGATACAGGGCTGCAGAAATATCTTTTAGAAATAATGCTGTCTTAAAACCTGTGTCTACTTCAATTTTAGAAGGGAAAGAAAAATATTATAAAGGGAAAACTGCAAATGACTGAAAACCAGCCAGATGGAGTGGGAAGAAAAGAGTTGAAGGCCGTAGGACACAGACTGTGTTTTGAGCCAAAACTATTACAGAGGATAGAACAAAAGGTAGACAAAAATCAGGCCCAGACAGTCAAAAGAAAGATATTGGAGAGGAGATGGCAGGAGGCTACAGCCTCTGAGGTAAAATTTTAATGCAGTTCCAGAGGGGACATTTTCCAGATTCTGTGTCTTTAGTCTGTGGGAAGACCTGAAGGAACAGAAGGAAGGATCACATAAAAAAATGCAATGGCACTAGACTGTCACCAGATAAACATGCTTTTTTTCATTCAATTCCACATTTTTCCTGACCTTTTACACAAGACAATCAATTTTCAGATTTTACCCCAGTAAATCCTGCCTAAGAGATTTTTGCCTAAAGATTAAGATCAGGTGGCGGGTAGGGGGGAAGGCTGGGCGTGGAAAGGAAGGTGACCTGAGAAGCTATGAAGTATGTGCTGCAATCTTTGCAGTGCAAACATTAGTCGCAATGCCAGGTGAGGTCACCTTGGAAAAGGAATATAGCACAGACTGGCCGTGACAGAGGCTGGGGAGACTCTTTGATGAAGGGCTGGTAACAACTTCCCGTGGTTTCAAATATACTGGGCATCACACGTAAGAGAAATCAGCATGCGTTTAGTCTTAAAGATGCCCCTCTCCACCTCCTACGAAGCCATGGTATTTTCTGGCCCCTGTGAATCTGCAGGTACTCCTAGTCTATGGTGCCCTCTACTGCTCAGTCTCACAGCCGCAGCGGTTACCTTCGCATTTGCAGCTGGGTATTGTCTATACGGGACTCTATTTCCTTCGTCTAATTAATACAGGAAGCATTTAGAGACGTATGAACTATTTAGGATAATGGTTCGTATGAAGCTGGCGTGCAGCTCAACAGCTTTTCAGGGTAGTTGTTGGACTATTAACATGCCTCTTCCTTTATAGCAACTTATAGATAGCGAACAAGTGAAGATTTTCTATGCTAAAAGGGAGAATTCTCAGAAATATTTTATTAAATTACTATTCATAAGGTAAAAAGCAGGTGATGTATTTTATTTATTCTGATATTTAGCTGCTTTGAAAGAGATGGAAAACACTAAGGCATCAAGCAGATCAAGCTGTTAACACAGAACAACTCTTTATTATACTTTTACTAGCATTTTGTCCAATCTAACATCGAATGTGCTTACTGACAAGCTTTCTATCATTTGTAGCCCAGACATTAATGGATCTTTCTGGAAGAACACTTTTCTGTATCTTGCAGTTAATCTGGTTATTTCCCTTGTTGCTAAGTTTTCTCTTTCTTTGTTGTTCAAATATTTAGGGGTTGCTATTGTGTTCCACTGCCTTAGCCAAGCTTAGACTTAACTCTGCTATTTTTTTTAAATCATTCCTTGCATGTTCTTAACTGTTTTTCATGCTTCTTTTAGAATACTCTGCATGTATCAGTGATGAGGCACCCAGAACACAGCACTCTGCAGTGACAAGAACAGTGCGATTACTTTCCCTTCCCATTGAAGACTGCCTCTGTCTGTGAAACCAAACTTTATGCACCCTCTTAACTATTTATTGCCTACCATTTCTTATAATTGTTTAATTTAATTGAGACTGATTATTCCCCCTTCCAATCATTACTGAAAATGACCATTGTGCTGAATGCCTTCATAATGCTGAGTGCCTTCTCACAAGAAGCTATTCAATAGCCAAGTCCTTATCATCTAGCATTGCTTTCTATGTGTCAGTTAGCCAGTTTCCATTAAACCGGGCAGTTTTCCTGTCTAGAATAAAAGAAAGTAACTCTTCATTATATACTGCAAGAGGTAAAGCCTCAAGTACTGTACTAAGATCCTAGTGTATAATTTTTCTTGCATTCTCTTCAACAATTCATTCTGCAATACTAGAAAACAAGCAATCCAGTTCATTTTGCAAAATGCATATTCTTTCTAAACCTGTGCACCTTATTGCTCTGGTGTCATGGTCTTCTATTGATATATGATTCAGCTAAAACTACTTGAAATAAATTAACTCAGGAAAAATTGGAGTGTGTTTATAGGCTCCTGCTGCTGCTTTCATTTTTCTTTTTTAAATTTTTCTTTCTTTTTTAAATTTTTCTCTTTTCCCAAAGATATTGAAAGAGTAACTTTTCACTCTACCCAGTTTACTCATGCCCCCTCAAAAATCAGTTTCGGGATTCTGTCAGATTTTTTGTTGTTGAAGAGCAGAGACCTCTAATGCAGACTAAACCTTGCTGCTTTATCCCAGTTAGGTATTGTCCCGCAGAGCTTGGCCCCACAAGGTCTTGAGCCTTCTGGAGACTGTCTGGAGATGGACTTAATTTTGCCTAAGGTGGGACTGCTCTCCGGAGCTGAAGTTAAGCAATTTCTTAAGCTCTTTTGCAGAGCCTGGATATCACAAGGGCAGTAAATGAAAAGTGCTTAATACTGCAGTTCTCTTGGGCCTGCAAGGTGTTTCAGTGTCTCCTCTGAAGTACTGCACACTCCTTACTCCCACTCGTTTCAGCTCCCACTGCTCACTTCTTTGAATTCAGTAAGATAGCATATGCACACAAGATGAACTGTATTTAATCCTCAGAGTATTCCAGGTCTTCTTCATTGGACAGCAGGTGGCTTCCAGTAGTTTTTAGCTCAGTTTCAGTTGCTGTTTTTTATAATTTTTCGGAAGGAGGGGGCCGGCTCATCTTTCAGAATTGATCATTTCGTGTGGGCTGAGTAGCAGATGTGCATAGATGATGCGATGGGGTTGCTAGAAGGTGGCTGTTCAGACTGTGCTGCCGTGAATTTTCAGGGCCAAGCAAAGGAAGCAGACTGGAGTTTTGTGCAGCTTTCTAAGTCACCTCTCCAGCGCTGAAAATCTCAACCAAAGTCCTTTAGTGGTGTTTATTTTTTACATGTATTTAGTTAAGAGAAAAGGAGCCTTTCAGTGCAGATAAAACTGCCCATTCTTTCAAAACCCAATGCTTTTTGTTATATTTATTCATTTATCAATGCTGTGAAAGTTTCATTCGCTCCAGCCATTGATTTCAGGAGCCAATGCTATTTTTCCTGTTTATTATAATTTATTGTCTCATTGTTGCCGGTAGTTTGCACTTAGTTGAGTTTCCCACACAATATACAGGAAACACCTCCATAGCATCAGGCTTCCTCAGATTGATTCCCACAGGGGCTGGGAGGGACAAGCCACTCCCGGGCGCTTTGTGATGTGGCTGCGGAGAGTCATGTTAAATCCACCATTTGGAGACTTCCTTCCTTGCACCTACGGTAGCACACGCGGTAGCCAAATCATGTCTGCTCCCGCTACACGCTCTCCACACAACCTTTGGGAAAATTTTACCTGCGCGTGTGCTTTCACAATTGCATCACTTTCTTTTCATGCGCTTAACACGTTTATTACCGGTCTCCAGTGAGAATGTGCGTCTCTGAGGGCGTCTGTGTATTAGAGCAAAGCTAATGAATTTATTCAGTTAGGGTATTTCATTTCAATTTACCTTTCCTCACTGTTGATTAACTGATGACTTGCAAATGTTGACTGACGTATTAAGTTGTCTAGGTGGAGGCGCTGTGGGTAGTAAAGAGGGCCAGTATACATATGTTCCTTTGAAAACACTCCTTAAATAACACCCGCAAGAGTCTCCTGGGAAAGCTGGGAAATTAAATGAACATTGTCTGTGTCTCCCTCATGAGCAATACTTCCCTACTAACAAACAATGAGTTCAAGGGTTTAGAACAGAGACAACTTTATTGGGAGTGGGGGAGCAAAGAAGGAAAAGGTGAGTATGGAATTAACTTCACAAAAAGTCAGTGATTCATAAATCAATTCTATTAAACTATGTCATCACCCTTTCCTGCTGCCTTCCCTCTTCACCCCCTTCTCCTGCGGCTCCCCCTCCCCCCCACCTCCTCGCCCTCCCGGATGTGCTGCACAATAGTCGTGAGCCTACCCTCCTCCCATGGTCCTGGTGGTTAGTCACTGCTCTACCTCAGAACATATTGCTCATGGTTTTTTGTTTTTTTTTTTTTTTTTTTTAAGTCAGGCTTGACTGAATCAGATTTTGGCTGGTTCCAGTTCTTGACCTTACAAGGTCACACTGCATGTTAGGGCTTTGCCATTTCCAAAGCGTGCTGATTCCAGCTCAGATGCTGGGAAAGCTGCCGTTGGTAGCCCTGGCTTGAGCACCCTCAGCTCTGCCTAACACACTGCAGTTGCCTTGGTGCTTTCTTTGGTTTTCTCAGGTTTTGGCAAAGAGCACTGCAAGCATTGCTCAAACTGGCATATAGGAAATTGTATTTAAACACAGGAAAACACTTTTTTACCATGAGGGTGGTCAAACATGGAACAGGTTGCCCAGAGAGATTGTGGAGTCTCCATCCATGGAGATATTAAAAGTCTGACTGGAAATGGCCCTGAGCAACTCTGAGCAGGTGGGTTGGACTACATGATCTCCGGAGGTTGCTTCCCACCTCTACCATTCTGTGATTCTATAAAAAGTACAGTGCTTTCAGTTGTCAGCAAAGATACCTGCAATAGCAGTTCCAGAACAACAAATGCTATTTCACATGAACCAAATAAATATTAAAAATTCAGTAGCAGGTTCCTTTTAAAAGTGATGGCCAGAAGAATATGTCTGGAAATATTTTGAGACCTTAAATGCTTATGTGGGTAGCACGAACTTTGGCAAGGTTCGTGGTTAAATGCTATAAATTAAGTGGTTAAACGGTAGTGTTCATGCCAGACTCATGCTCATGCTCAATACAAATGCTTTCTAAATGAAAGTTAACTGAATTTTTTGATTTGTGAATAATTCCCTGCTGCCAAAAACCAACAGAGCACAGCTTTCCATTTTCCCATTTCTGCTTCTATAGAATTCAGACTATTGTTTTGTCTAATATATGACTCCCATGACAAGAACACCATAATACCTTGGTCTCCCTCAATAAAAAGCCAGGTGTTTAGTTAGCTCCTGGTTGGCCTGAAGAAGACATTGTTTTCTAAGTTCTCACTTCAAAGCACAGAGAGGATGTACAATCTGGCTTCAGGATGCCTCATGTGCCAGAATTAATTTTAACTGACCATACCAGAGAAAGAAATTTAATTGGCCAATGCTTTTTTTATATTTGCTTGTTTATTGGCATATATTTGTATTTGTGTTTTAAAACGAAACAAACGCAGCTAATTCTCTGTTTGTCTAGCAACCTTTAGGAGTGGTTGCATTTCTTTTCTGCAGGAAATTTAGTGAAAATGTATATCATGGAAAGATTACCATCTCAAGAAACAGAAAGCTGGATAAGTTTGTTTTCCTCCCAGGACCTTCTGCAGATTTACAAATATATTGACCAAGGTGCTCGGTGCTCCACCATTGCTTTCTGTCTTGGCATCCATTTTGCTTTTTTTATCCACTGGCAATTACCTCCTGCTTAGAGGTGCTGCTAAGCCTCTCTAAGAAACCTGCTTCTTTTTGTGACTGTTTTCCTGTTTGTTCTGCTGATCTTTTTGTCACTTTGTTTCTTTTCTTTCCTCCTGCCCTTTCTTTTAACTTATAATATCTCTTGTCCCAGTGAGCTTAGAAAGATGATAACATGCAAAGTGACTATTTTCCTCTGACTCTGCTTCCTTCCTTGTCTTTTGTCTTGGTTCAAAATTTGCATATATGGATCATTCCCCTTTTCAGGCAGAACCTTCTATAATTACCTGGCTGTGTTTAACATTATGGTATCTCCAGCAAGGTTATTAGCTATTACTAATCATAAGGGTAATGACTAGAAAGACATCCCTATAAAACTTCCATATGTCCTGAAAATGTATAGAAAATTTAGAATATCTGGAATCCAAAACACTCCTTTGCACACTTCTTTTTTCTACAAGTTCTGCTAAGTTTACAAAATGCTTTTCTGTACTTTACAGGGCTGAGGTGACTCGGTGAAATTGCTCAGATGCCTGAGGCAACAGACTGAGTTGTCTGGAATGATAATGATTATTCAAATGATAATTATCCAAATGACCCAGATTTCTTCCTTGCTGTATCATGACAAATTGCTAGGCAGTGACACCTCTGCTGTCTGTGGTTCTGTGGGCAGACACGTTTGGATACCCACGTAGGTAAGCTGTATAGATCAACAATGCCAATAAGGTATATCAGGAGTTAGGTGTCTAAACTACAGTGTCTTTAATGCAGTTTTCAAGATTATTAGTTACTGTAGCCGCATTTTTTTTTCCTTTCTATTGTACTTCATCGTCTATATGTTACAAGTTCATCTTTGTATTGTGCAAAATTCAGAATATGCAGTCTATTTGCAATCAGCTGTTGCCAATTTACCTGAATAAATTTTATTTTGTCTAAGTGTTTGTCCTGAACCATGTACAGACCAGGATCACACTGATGGTTTGTTTAGCTTACACAGTTTATAGTTGCAGGCTTACAGTTTAGGTGGGATAAAATATGATTTATACTGGAAATCTCCCCAGTGGCATCCCCCTGCCTCCCAGATCTCCCTGATTATGTTATGGGAAGCTTTCCATCTAGGTTGGAGTCGTGCATTTTATGGTGACTTCTGCTAAACAGATTAGACTTCAAAAATAACGGTACTACAGCAAAGGAAATTATGAAGGGTAGAACTCTTCTTTTATATATTTCTGGACCTTAGTACGTTTAGCCTTTCTTTACGTTCTGTGTTTTGCACGCTGTTCCTTTGGTCTTACTTGGATTTTTATTTATTTATTTGTTTGTTGGTTGGTTTGTTTATAGATAACTTCTCTCCTTCTCCCCTTCCTCTTTGCCAGCTTACCATGGATTCTTGCTTCTACAGCTGTAGGATTCCGAAGTGCAAGTGCTCAGAACAGGGTGTCTAACTGTAACCAGCACAGCGGTGTGCCTTGAGAAAGAGACTAGCCTCTGGGTCTCTCTCCTTTGTGTTTTGATGAGTTATATTATTTTCCCCTCTTACACTCATCTTTAATCCTTTAATGGAGAAGGAACAGGCTAAAAGGATGGAAGAGAAGAACCGAAAAGCAGCAGTTGCTGCAGAAACAGCAGTACAACAAGGTATGGTTAAAAAGTAAATAGACAGGAAAATCTTAAGCAAAAGGATGAGCAGGTTTGTGGAATACGAGGGAGGTGCCATGACTCTTCTGGCTTTATAGTAGCTAGGAGTCTCTCCTCCATATGATGATGGGTCAGACAGAGAAAATCCGTACCAGTCCTCTCACCTGCTATTCAGTTCTCTGCAGTATCTTTTTCTCTCCAGACTAAAATAATAGAAGAGAAAGGTCCTTCTCTGTCTCTCTGCAACAAACCTGATGCCATTAGAAGGCACTGTTAAACACTAAAAGAAATAAGCTCTAACATAAACAGTCAAGACCTAGCCTTTCTTTTAGTATCTAGCAGAAGAACAGAACAGATGCTTTCAAAAATCCAAAGCTTTCAAGAGGAGCGCATCAGTGACCTCTCAGCCTTCTATGCAGGTAGAGTACCACTTGCAGAATACATTCCAGCACTTGTGGAATTTTGATGAAGCACCAGTTTGCACAAGATATCGTCAGCACATTTTTATCCCAACTGCTGCACTTGGAATGAAGTGCTATGGACATAAGGAGCATGTGCATCATTAGGTACTCAGGTTTGCTCACACTGATTTTGATTACCCACCTTTCTGGCTCTAAAACGTCTGCTTATCCTAACCGTTAAATAACATAAGAAAATAAGAAACTCCGAATAGGCCACACACTTTGAAAAGCTTTGATATTTTGACTATAATATCGAGTTTGACATAGCTGCACAGCTTTTTATTTTAAACTGGGCTGCATCCAACTGGTTAGGAGAAGAAGTAACGAGAACTGCTATCTCTTAGTAGAAAACCCATTGACTGCTTGGAGACATTCCCCTGATTTGGACTCTTATGTTGCTTATCATTCTGTATGCCAGCTGTCTCCAAAAATAATACATTACAGGATTTAACCGCTACAAAGATGAGATAATAAATGAATACATGAAAAACTACACATAAGCCAGCATATTTTTAATAGGATATGAATAAGAAAGAAATTTAGGACAAGAGGAAATGGACTCAAGTTGTGCCAGGGGAGATTTACATTGGATATTAGGAAAAATTTCTTCACCAAAAGGATTGTCAAGCATTGGAACAGGCTGCCCAGGGAAGTGGTGGAGTCACCATCCCTGGAGGTATTTAAAAGATGTGTGGATGTGGTGCTTAGGGACATGATTTAGTGGTGGACTTGACAGGGCTGGGTTAACGGTTGGACTCGAGGATTTTAAAGGTCCTTTCCAACCTAAATGATTCTGTGATTCCATGATTCTATGAAATTTAAGTTGAAGAAGCAGAAGGATGCAGAGATTCTGTACCAAGTAGCTGTGATACCGTGCTTCTGCTGAGCACTGAGCACCTGCAAGTGGCCTGACAGCATCACAAGTTGACATTGGTGGTCACTTTGGATTGAACCCTAAAATTTTATGTCATTGTATAGAGTGTATCACACTAAACTGGGGGGATAGACACCCTGAAACACAAACTAAAATGAGATGAGGTAATTTGAACTACACGTTCAAAATATTTCCATGGGCAGCACTGAATTTATTTGGAAAATATGTCTTGTCTACAAGACGGCATAATTCCTCTCCCTCCCCACCAATAAAGCCTGGTTTAACCTTGGAATGTTCGGAGAGATTTTTTAAAATGAAAGACCTAACTGATAACTTCCTAAAATAAAAGATCTCTCAGAAGTACCAAAAGAGGAATTGCTGTAGTCACTGAATCTTACTGCAAAGTACCCTGTGCACCACATAAATGAAAATATTTGCTTCAAAATTATTGTCATGTAACTTGTAATTCTGGGCACCGATATAGGATCTCTGTTTATTTTCTGTACATAAGTGTATGCTTCATAACGAGTTAGTACATCTGTTATTGCAGACAGAACTCTTCGTTTTCGATGTTCAACTGAGAGTTATATTTTTTTCCCACCTTTTTTTTTTAACTTGAAGATTGCAAAGCCTTTGTCCTATATACAAAATGTTGCTTTCCTCTTTTAGTACGGTTAAGTGGTAGATAAACTGTGCTGGAATTTCTGAAGAGCAGGAAGTCTCCAAAGAGTATATAAAATCAGTAATGACCCGAAGGAAACTAACTTGCATATAGCAAGCAAAAATGTAATTTTATACTGACATATCTGTCTTAAAACAGATGCCGCACAGATGTTGGCATTTGATTTAGCAGAACAGGAGTCCTCTAAGGTTTATGTTGAGAAGTAGTTGTTAGGCTTAGTAGTTAAATGGGAAACTGAAACCCTTCTTCCAACCCTGGCTGTGTGATGCAGGTCAAATTAAGAAAAAGAAATATACCTATTTCTGTGAATGACATTTGTGGTGCCTTAAATCAGGGCATCAAAGAGACTCAGTCAGGGTTATCATTAGGCACACCATGTTACACCTAGGTTAGACAATGCTCTTTGCCATCAACTTGCCATGTACTAGTCATTCTCCAGACACAGCCAGGTGTGGTAGGTGGGTATGGGGGATGATGAGAAACAGAAGGAAGAATTAGTTTGCGGAAGTGGAGTTATGTGATAGGAGAATGGGAATAATAAGGGCCTTGGGGTTGAAGACCAGCCTCTGGATCTTCAACCTTGAGGTTGATTTGAAGTGTCATGAGGAGGTACTCAGCACATTCCCCTTACATTTAAGACTGATAAAGGATTCTATCTTTAAATATCACTAGTGGCCCTACTTTCTTCAAGGCAGTGAGTGAAGGCATTATTTTCCCACCATAAATATGGGAGATGTGCTGAAAACTGAATTCTGTAGATGAAACATCCCAGATACCTGTTGAAAAATCCTCTCCACAAGGAACAGATGGTTGTACGAGAGAATTTGTATTTGTGCCAACAGAATCATTCCAAACACCCACATCGTGAAGGTCACCAAGTGCAGAATTAGCACAGACACCAGCTTCAGGATGATGGTTGCCAAGTCCTAGCTGCACCTGGCTGAAACCGAAACATAATCATCCTGGGGTGAGTCATGTTTGGTAACTGTATCCCGAGTAAACCAACCAAGTGCATATCAAGCTGAAATAGAACATTATTGGTTCATTAAATTACTTTTAAAAAGCAATTTAAAGTCTCTGGATCAGTAGCACGAAAAGAGGATAAAGAGCCAAAGACTGGATTCCTGGAACAAACTTGTATGCAGAACTACAATGTCCAAGTCTTAGGTTTCCTGCCAACTAACGGAATCTCTTACATGAGGAGCTACAAGAGGCAGCTCACTTCTAGCAAGAAACACCAAACACTAGAAAACACTTGTTAGAAAGCACTAGTAAGAAAATACTACTCTGAAAATAGCAGTAGAGTTGAAAGTAAATTGACTGGGAATTTAGGATTTAGTGAAAGGAGGAATTAAGGTTTATTAATAATTATTATCTTTTTATTCAAATGCTTAAAAATAAGTTAATTCTGTCCTCCTAATGGTCATAAGCTTCTCCAGATGTAACCTGCTTCACCTTGTCCAAGAGAAGCGGCCAGCATTTTATGTTTTGAGACAAAATGTTGCAGTGCCTTGGAGTGGATGTTTTGAGCAGAAGTCATTATTTCATCCATTGTTTTTGGATAGGGCAGGGTTTTATTCTGATTTAAACAAGCCTCTCTTAATTTTGGGATAGGGCTTTGTATATAGCCCTTTGTAATTTTGTTTCTTTAGACTTGTGGATTGATTACCCACATTATTCTTCAAAGAAGCCCATGTTAACAGTTTTCCAAAGGTGGGGTTTCTTCTTTTTTTTTTTAATTTCTTGGTCCTTATGCCTGGTTCTAGTTGAAAATATTGTCAGAAGTCAATGATAGCCATATTCCGTTAATGCTTTTAGCAGGGTAAGACTAAAGCTTCAGGAACTGAAATTCTCAAGAGAATGAACTTTTGTTAAGCTTCTTGGCACACCCAGCCTCAGCAGGAGCGTCCTATCTTTACCAAAGAACCATGCAGGCAATTACCAGATCTTTTTGTACACTTTCCCTTTCATCTTTTGTTCTGACCATGTTATTTGTTTGTCTGTCTTCATTTTCATGTCATTTTCATCCCCATTCTGCAGAATTGCCTGCATTAGTATTGAATTTTTGTCTTTCTCTTCATGAGCACTGCTTACTTGGCCTTACTTAATCAAATTAGTTTCTTATTTTCTGACACTAGACCTTCTAAGTGGTTCTGTGTAGTCTGTTTCCTACCTGTTTTGTTCTAATTCCCAAATAATTCCTTTGTCCCTTCCAGATGAAGCTTCTATCCTACTCATCTGCTTTCTTCTGTTCATGTTCCTCATGGTCTCATCCTGAGATGAACCTCTTCCAGCCCTAGGCTGTTTTTTCATGTCGCACACTTTGTCTCAGGTTTGGAGTCAGTATTATTGCTACAAGTTTCTCTGGCAAGTTTCACCGACGCAAAGGAAAACAAGTGTGAAGGACATTTATGTCCAAAAAAGGTTTTGCTCTGGGCCTAATCTGCATGTGCATTCCAGCCAAAGAAGTATTTATATGTATGTTAAAAGTAAGGTTGACAGAGAATATAGAAATCTCAGCTAAATAGTCTAGAATTCTCTCCCCCCTCACCTTCCCAATAATCATTGTTATAAACGCTCTTTATTTTTTAAATACCCCAGCAAAGAGGGTCACTTCCCAACATCCCCAAAATGAGCTTTGTTCTGCTAGGGTATACATGCTGCTCAAATCATCCTGAGAGAGTCTGAAGTCTTTACAGCAGATGAAATAATAAACATTACTCTCATATTCCGGGAATCTTATTCTCCACTTAAATCATTACATTTAGTTAATGATGTACTTTAATAATTAAATAATTACATAAGGAAAACCATATTCAGGGATTCCTGAAAATCCTGGTCTCCACAGAGGTACTATCTAGTGGAAATTATCTATTTCTTAGTGTTCTATTACCTGGACCATTTTGCTTAACTGTATCTCCAGCCTGCTGCTCTTACAGCTTTAGTTTCATTTTCTCCTCCCTTAAATGAAGTCCTGGTCCTGAAAGGTGCTCAGTACTTGAGGTGTAGTCACCTCTATTTCCATTTGAAGTCAATGGGAAAGGATGATGCTCGGCCTTTTACACTACTGATTCTCCCCGAGAGAGAGCAGTCAAAGGTCTGCAATATTGGTCTTTCAGATGATTGAATGTCAACCTCATCAAATTGAAATTCAGGCTTTCTTGACCTCTGGCTAATGTTGTTGACTTCATTTAAGATTCTATCTTAAAAAAAAAAGTAATAATTCCATGCTGTCTCCTTAAAGCTTCCTGTCAGCCTACCCAGAGTGAACTGGGGACTGTGAGTATGTTTTGCTTTGTTTAAGCCTTTCTTTTGGTGATCTTTTTCTAGAAGAATCTAATCTTTGTTCAGTCTGCTATATTGCGAGTATTAGAATTCATTCCTATTTTTGACACAGACTCGAAGTGAGGAAATCCAGGAGGATATATTCTGTGATTGCTCCTGAAACCAAATCTCTTTTCTTTGAGATTTGCCATATTAGTAAGAGCTAGCCATGAGCTAGAAAGAAGGTTAAAGTTTTCATTTTAAACTTGAAATGAAAGGAATATAACAATAATGAGGGGCAGTTTCAGGCATGCAGGAAAGAGAGAAGTAAGTAATACCCACTGTTCCCATGATTAGGAGGATGTGTCACCGAGGACAGGATGCTCTGCACTAACTTGACCTCTCTGGGAGTGAGATGGGTAGGTTCCTCTCTAGTCAATGAACAGAAATATGCACCTCCGGAGGGCAATCCACCCCACTTATTTTAAACACTTATTCTGGACTACAGAGGGAGCCTAGACAACAAACTTAGACTGGACACGTAGGGAATGATTCAGGTACCTAAAGGTAGATGTGTGGTGCCAATTTAGATACTCAAAGGAATTTCCTCTGGCATAGGTCTTTCAGAGATGCTGTATCATTTCTGTCAGTCTAGTGCAAGATGTTTTGGACCCTTATAAGGAGCTAAATGCTGCCTAAATAATATGTTTAAAATTTCTGAGATTAACCCTACAGCAAGGATATAAAACTGGTGGAGTGGATGAGGATGGATGAACAAAGTGAGCAGTAATAAGGCAGAAAAGGAGAAGCTTCCAAGAGAACTTAACATCTAAGAAGACTATTTGTAGCACTGCACAAATATTGGTCAGAAAGGGAATGTGGCAGTTTATTTTCGCCTGCTGGTATGAACAAATTTGGGTTCAAAATTCAATACCCAAGTGAGATAACAAATTGGGAAAATTATAAATAAAGGAACAGGAAAACTGGGAGGAAACTAAGACAAAAAGAAAACTTTCAAGAGTAATAAAGCAAAAGTAAAGGTGAATCCTAGTGATGATTTATAGCTGCACAGCAGATCAACAGACAGGAAAGATTTGGGATGGAGGAAGGAGGTGGTCATTAAAGATTATTATGTGCTTTAGCAGTATGACAAGTTCTGAAACGAGGGGAATAATAGTCTGCATTTGAAAGTAAAAAGGCATGTTCTGCAAGAAGGAAGATTTTGTGACCTTGTACTAAATATTTAGCAGAAATTCAGTCAAAACTGATCTGACAATATCAAGAAAACACAAACAAAATGATGGGATGTTGAGGGATCTTTCAAAAGACTGTAAGACTGCAGATAGGACAGAATTAACAAATAAGGGAGGTTGGTTTTATTTTATTGTTCTATCCTGAGAGCAAAGACAAAAGTTGGACAACGAAACACATCCATGTCAGTGGAAGGACAATAGAAACTGCAGATGGCAAAGGCAAGTCTGAAAGAAGATTCATAGAGAAGAGGTTTCTGTCAGGGAAGTAATGACTATTCAAGGCACTGTGTTCAGCAGATAATATAAAGAACTGAAAATTAGAGAAGAATCACTTTAAAAATTAAAATAACTGCTCTGAAACTGTGACAAACTAATTGCAAAACTCTGATGCCAAACTATGAAGGTTTTTTTTTTTGGCAGGAGAGTATGGTTGTTTGGCTGACTTCAAAGACAGCTGTACTGGCAACAACTGAATTGTTTCTGGGTCAGTCACATGGGTGTAGCTCATTTCAACATAAGTGTTCTCTCAGTTCCCTGTTTCCATCTCACAGGTTTTCCCCAGTTTCTATTCTTTGATTCTGATGGATGTGAGTAGTAGCATATTTAATGAAAACACTATGTAAATACTTTATGAAACCTCTGCAAATAATTTTTATGGCTGAAATGAAGTAAGTTGTAAACGTAATGGATATATTTGTAAAAATTCATTCTGATTTTTAGAAGGCGGCATTCATTCTGTCAATTCCATTCATCTATAGATAAGGTTTAATGATGGAAATGCACTGAAAGCATTTTTTAATGTTATGGGATTTTTTACCGTGCTATTTCAGCACACAAATGCGTATCTGAAATTGTTCTGCCCAAGAACATAATCTTGAAATATGGGTAGCATTTTAGAGACATAGAGGATGGTAAGGGAGGATTTAATGGTCAATGTGCTGCCCTCTGAAGTGAACTGTGTCTGTTATAACACTATCCTAGATTTATATAGAAGCTTGTGTAGTTTAATTGTCCAAACTGTACACTGTCAGGAAACAGAAAAAAACCTAGGGAAATCATTTGAAAAGACCTGATAATCCCTGGATGTAATCTGGGCCTGAGCAGGTAAGGAGCCAGGCAGAGTTGCATCCTACAAATTCTAGGGAGCTCAAGGGACACCCGGTCCTTAGCTCATCCTTTGCGGATTAGGAGCCATGGCCCTGCCTCCCTACGCTGGGTCAGAGACCTCCTTTTGTGGTTGGAGGGCATGTGGAGAAGATCAGCTGTGATTCCAGAAGGATTAGTAAGTTGTGCGGCTTTTTTTTTTTTTTAATGCTGTTTCTAATCAAAGATATACCTCTTTCCAAAAGGAACGAGATTTGTGCAATTAGAGTATGTGTCTGTCTTCCCGTCATACTCTCCTTCAGAACTTTTGCACCTATTAGGCAGTTTTCACTGCATTTAACATAAGGATAGACCAAAATTTGTGATTTTTTTTAGTTTTTTGTGAAATTAATTTTTGTGAAAATTTTGGAGCGATTAAGAAAGGTAGTTGCACATTTTGATAAGAAAGAAACAAAGACTTTTATCATTGATATAGTGCCAGGAAACATAAGAAGCAACACTGTGTCAGGAACTGATATTTCTACTGTTTTTGATGTGATGTCTTCTAAATTTGAGATTATGGAGATTCAGCCTTATGAATGCTTTCTTCCCCACTTCCCATTCAGGAAGCTTGCTGCCCTCTCAAATGGGAGCATAGTATAAGCCAAAGCTCATTTTTAAAAAAAAAAAAAACAACCTACCACAAAGATCTATGTTTTCCTTGTTTTGTAGTACAACACTGAACTGGGTTATGCTTTCTAAATTGACGTTCCATGTGTTAATCATCACTATTTATATTCATTTGTATAATGGCTGTAAAAACCCTATTCTAGTCATTATTTCAAACCCTGTCTTCTGCACCCAGACTTTTCTCTTTATCAGGCGTGATTATAGGGTAGGGAACAATTTGTTTACAAAGATGAAAACTGAATGGAGTTTGGATAAAGATATTTAGCTACAAACATTAGTGACGAACACTAATGTGCAGATCCATGGAAATCAAGTCACCATGGTATTAAATTTCTACTTGTTGGCTTTCCGAGTAAAAAGGATGAACTTTGCTTTCAAGTTAAGGGAGGAAAAAAGAGGAGGGTTTTTTTTTCTTTTTTAAATATAAAAGTTGAGATCTGATCCAGCTGACTTTTAAAGCTGTTAGAAGCTGTTTAGGGCTCTATTAGATTTGGTACTCAAATTAATGTTAAATGATTTGTAGATTATCAGCACTGAAAAACATATTTTATGAAGTCCAGCTCATGGATTTACACAGGTGACTTGCAGTATTGAATCATGTTGTGTGAATAATTGATAAAACAACTTTGTATGTGCTTTTGCTGATCGTGTTTCCTCACAGGAATTGCTGTGTCTAACAGGTAGTCAATGCTTTAGAAGGATGGTTTAAGTTTTACAATCATTATTTTTACATTAGTAGTAGAGTTGTCATAGTCTATGGGCCTAAGCAAGATTAGTAGGAAGAAGCAATATCTTTTATGAGGTTAATAAATACATTAAAAATGCTCAGTGATCTGCCCCCTCAAAAACAACCCCAGAACAAAACCTCCCACCTCCCCAGCTCTTGGTACTTAAACTCTTATTGTATTGATGCTATTTTTCATGCATGGCATAAACTCAAATCCAAAGTTTAAAATAATCATAACTACTTCAGTATTCGTTCAGTGAACAAGTGTGTTTGGAACAACGGATATTTGACACAGCTTGAACTGAGGGTGACCTGGCAGTGCAATCTGCAGATAGTGTTTAGTTATATAATTTAATGGCCTTCACATTTTTCTACCTAGGTGTCTGAGGCAGGTTTCCTCTTTCATACAAATCTTGTGGTAACCTTTGCTCCCCAAGGGTTTGAATCACATTCTTAAGGGATTAAACTGTTATGACAAAAGAGGAATGTTTAGATATTCTGCTTTGCAGCTAAAAATTTGTCAGATTAGAAATTGTGTATTTTATAATCTCAAGATCAAAGAAGCTTTCCATCAAAGCTTTATGTCCGCTATAATATTTTCCCAAGCTTTGTTGAACCTGAATTGTTTTGGATTATCTCACATTGGGTTCACTGAGTACGCCTAGCCAAATGTGGGAAAAGCTTCCTGCCAAACATTTTAAACATTTCACATGTGTAGGGCAGAGGCGGTAAGCCACAGGTATTAGTTTACTGCAGTGGTGAAGCTTGCTTTAACAGTCTTTTTAACCCTAGTTTTATACAAGATGCTTTTTGAGATTAGTATGACAGATAAAACCCCACAGGGCAACCGTTTATCTTCCATTAGGAATACCATTCACTTTCTTTAACCTGGTGACCTAAGTGCTCCTGTAAAGAGTCTCTTTTATAGAGTTTTTACATCTCGATGGGTTAAGTATAATTTCTCTGCTGAGGAAAAAAAAACCCCACAATTCAATTTCTTTAGGAGAATGGTTTGTCAGAGGAGAATAGTTTTTGTCTTTATCCATCTTTAAATCCAGCAGCCATGTTCCCCAAACAGTCACAAAACAGTAATCATTCAAAGTTCAAATTGTCAGTTAATTTAAAATCCACTCACCGAGTCCCTTTATTACAGTTTCACTGCATATTTGGCAAGGCAAATAGCATACCAAGAGGACAGAGAATAGAGGGTTTAGCTATTCTCTGTGCTGTGTAGTACCTTGATAGTCTTTAATGTTATTTGGCATAATCTTAGTGAAAAATGTGTATTTACAGTAATAGCTTTTTTTTCTGCTGAAAACATAACATTACTGAGAGGTACATATGCCTATATATAAAAACATACATAATCAAAGTAAATCTGAACAGCCTCCATAACGAAATAATCAAAGACATTGTTTAGACATTTCCAAATAAAAGCTTGGAATTTAGGGTAGAAAGAGATGTGTGTTCCCTAGGTTCCTAGGCTTTTGGGAAAGCCAGATAGGTGACTTTTTAATTAATACAATGAAAAATAATATGCCCAAACATACACAAATGTTAAGTGTCTCTTTTGCATTTGCTCTGTTTGGTTTATAAAAAAATAGCAATGCTTTTGACACGTTGTTTAGTGTTCTCACCTCTGTTCACTTTTGGAAAGACCCGTCTATGATGAGAGATCTGGCCCTGTGCTCAGATGCTGCACTGCACCACATTTTAGACTGAGGTTCAGGAACAATTTATTTTTGGTGACACTTGCTTGAAATCAACCTTTCCCCTACCTTTAAAATCTTGAACATAAATTGTTATCTCCTGATTTTTTCTGCATTATTCTTGTCTAACTACTGCACTGTAATAACTGGCTATTCTCTGTTCTCCAGCATGTCTTTATTCCATTTCCTTTTCTGCAGTCAGTGACCTGTTTTCTTGATTGATTTAGGTACCGTGCATGTATTTGCAGGAGTTAGAAGTCATTTTGGATTCCCTGTTCCACCTGCACTATTTTAGGCCCTGATCTTTTCAATTGCAACATGAAATGGCCCAGTTAGTTTGCTGGAGCTCTGCAAAGGAGGAATAGCTCACACACTGCAACCTGAAGTGCATTCCTGTTTCTGTCCATGCTCAACTTCTTTTGATTTAGTCACAGAGTTTATAAAAAGCACTGGATGTAGCCTATATTCCAAAGTTTTTATTTTTTAACTCTTTATTATTTAATAGCATTTTTATTGATGTACTTGAAACACCTTATAGGTGTTATCACCAGTGGAGACAGAACACTGAAAGTATAGTAGTTACTTACATATGTGTCATTTGTTTTTCAAGGGGTGTGCAGATATCATTAAAAGAAGCACAATATCAATGTCTTCAGCTATTCAAGTTTACAGAGGTAAACTTGTGTCTATTTTTTTTTATTAAAAAAGATTATGAAAAATACTATGAGTAAGACAGAGGATTAGACTTGGTTTTTATTCATATTAGATGAGAATTGAAAAACAGATTCACTATATGTACATTGCTATCACATCAAATGTTGAAGAGTTCTTAATTTTCTTTTCCCCTTTTGTACCCAATACCACCTTCATCTTAGTGTGTGTCTTCACCTACTGGGCGTATTAATTATGAGATACAACGTTGACATTAACCAGCTAATTTATTTCTAAGTGCCAGAATCTTGTGATTTTGTGATATATGACAAATCTTTTGATCATGGTTAGGAAAAGTATACTAAAAGGCTATGCAAATACTTACTAATTAGTAGAAAAAATGGCATTAGTCAGAGAAAGGCAAGTTGTGCCAAAACAATGCCACTGCAGTAACACAGTCTTCCCTCCCTTAACTATAATAGCTCTGGATGCATTGTTCCCCATTTCCTGTTTTCTTCGTATGTGATTTCACCAAAATTAAAAGAGGAATTTTTACATTGAAGAAATTATATGAATGAATATCTTATGGAGATGCTAACATATTAATGGAATTGTGACTTGGTAAATGGATGTAAAAAGTGAAACCTTGCAGACTAAAAAAAAAAGAATTTAGAGAAGAAAACACAACTTATGTCTTCTGGGATACCTCATCAAACCATTTTAAAGGACTGAGAAATGAGATTGTACTTGCCCATGGTCAAGGGATTTCTGAACTAGAATATTAAAGGTTTGTTAGAATTAGGTTTCAAACAATGTTGGGCATTTCATGCTTGAGTGACGAAAAGACAATTATTTCCCAGTGTCTTTGCTGCCTCTGGGCATGATTAAATAATGGAATTGTGTTCTCAGAAAGATGTGGTTTATTACTTTTAACAGCTTTTCAAGCTGAAGTCTTTATAAATAAAAAGAGCTATAATTTAAAAAAGATAAAAGCTGTGTGCCATGTCACCCCCTCAAAACATGGAAGAGAAAGAAATGAAAGAAATGTGTGCAATAATATCTATAACCTTTGACATGTAGTTTTCTTGAGGGAAAGAAAATGTGATGCTCCCAGGGCCTAGGGGCTCTGCTTATGCTTGCTTTGTTGTTTTATGTTTCTTGCAGCAATGGCTTATGCAAAAAACTTGAGTGAACTGATTGGGATTTGCTGAATTTTGATGGTGGTTCCACAGGTGGAGAATTAATTAAAAAAACCCCAATGTATTCAGACATTTTACCTAGCTTTGCCATTCATGAATGGCTCCAAACCAGACTGCAGCGTGGGCAAAGGCAAACCCTGTTCAGCAGGGTCAGTCCCGAAGCACTAGAAGTATCCTGTGCCTGCAGACTGCTTGCAACCAGGTCATTGTCAGGTATCATGGCCACAAGAGCAAGTTGGGATACTAGGCTCTTCAGCAGCAGAATGCTCTGGGATTCAGCCCACAGAAGAAGTGATTGTGACCTTTCCGGTCCTCACACAGGTGCTGGCAGGCTGGCTGCTCTCACACACAAGATGGGCTGTCTTGCAGGTGCACTCAGAACCACAGCTGAGATTGTCCACCAGAAATCAGTGGCTTTCATTCTATGAAAACTGGAATTTCTATTTAACATTTCCGGTGAAGCTGAAGACTTGCATATGAAAAACTAGCAAAAATAGGACTGCATTTTTTTTTGTTGTTTTAAGTTAATTTAATTTCTGTCCCTTAGAAAGACACACTCTGGTGGCTATTGCTTAAAACCATTTTGGCGATGGTTACCTGGTCTTTTTTTAATGTGGAAAAAAGCAGAGTGCTACCAAAAGGTTCTGCCCTTCTCTGTGGTTGGTCATCAATGCTTGTCCCTATCTCCTCTCTAGTGGCAGATCTAGCCTCTGAGCCACCATATAATGAAACCTGTTGGAAACAGTCTTCTCTGAGAATAAGCTTCCTGCTTCCCCCACCTCCCCAAGAGTAGTTTAGCTGGATCAGTTCCTTCTCTAAGCTACTGTGCATCTCCACAAACTCTGGAGCTGGAAAAGGTGGAGGTGAAAAAGCAGCTGAGAAGAGGGAAGAGAGAATCACGTCCCTGGTGCTGGGATGGATTTGTGTGTGATACAAGCAGGAGTGACACATGTAAAATTAAAATGACTGATCTGTTCTGTTGCTTTACTGCACGAAGTCAGGATAACCATGAGGTATTATGGCTCCATTTGCATGATATCTTAAAGATTTTGTATGTTTGTTATGTTCTTAGGATTTTGAATCTCTTTCAACAGGCCACAAAACCTTCTTCATAGACTACCAGCTTTCCTTTATAGTAAGCAAGGTTAAGCTTTGTGACAGCAGCTCAAGAAGCAATACTTGTGTGTCCCTGACACATCATTATTCTGTGGTATGTACCAAAGCTCCCCTCTTTTTATCAGATTGCAGAATTGTCTCATTTGTATAACTGCTCAAAGTAAATAAATAACTTAGACAATACTAAGTGCAAAGGCGATTGAAGCTATTCATTGTTTGGTCTCACATCAAGGAGAAAACATGTCAAAGAACTTGTCCAACCAGAGCAAGGTGCCAAAATCCCTAGATCTAGCCTTGGCATATGGTATTGAACAGATGTACTGGATATGAAAAATCACAGCTGCCAGCTAGCTGATAGCTACCTAAGAATCAGTCAGTGCTAATTTGGTATTCCTATGCTAGATAAGATCTATGTGGTATGTCTGTGGGTAACTAAAGCTCTGTTTACATTAGGTTGATAAGAATGGATACCATACAGAGTGTCTTAGGAAAGATGTATCCATTTGTGACTGCAATCCACATGACAGCTAATTATTTAAAATGAACTCTGCTATTACTGCATCAGAAAACTGCATCTATAAAAGCAGGACAGAAGTGGCATCTTCTTCATGAGATCCTCCGGGAGTTATGAACAAGTAATTGTACTTGGAGTCTGAATCTTATTTTAGTAAGGCCCTTAACTCTGCCACAGAATGCAAATGATCTTTAAAGTGAGTTAAGTTGGTCAGGGTAGCAGAACATTTTATTAAAATTGAAAATAGGGTCCACGATGACTAGGTACGATAGGAACATCCCTGGTGAAATTTCCCTTAGCTATATTTTTCCTTCATCTATTCAGATTCCTCTTTCAATGAAATTACTTAGGTGTAAGCAATGGTAGAATTTTGCCCCATTCATTGTATTGCAGAAAACATTGATTCTACACTTGAAATGATGCCAGTAAACATTTCTTCCATTGTGGCCAAAACCCCTCTTGTTTCTAGCACCTTCAAATGAAATTAGCACTGTCTTATCAGCTGTATTAAAAAAAAAAAAAAAAAAAAAAGAGCGCTATCAACTTCCAGACATAACTATTTTGTGTCCAATAGGCCTGATATCTTCCTCAGTGCCTCCTATTAATTTGCAAGATTTCAGTTCCTCCCTTTCCTATATCTTACACTTACAAAAAAGCAACATTTCCCAGATGTCTTGGAAAAAGGGGACAAAGTTAGTCTATCAAATTCAGTGTTCCTTTTTAAAGCAGTCTTCTCTCTAATGTCTACATTAACTATATAAATGCATTTTTAATTGAAACACATGAAGCTTTCAAGTCAAACTGAGTTCATGTCCTCAGGCACCCTCTTAATGGAATTTTGGAGTGACAGTGCATGCCAACCAGCTGGGTCAGGGCCATGTTAATGCATCATCAAAGTTTTTTCTCTGATGGCACAAGCCATTGCAGATTCATTCTAGAAGGAAAAAGTCTATCCCTTCACAATTCTTGGAGAAATAACATCTCATGAGGTCTCAACAGATTCCACATACAGTTTAGAAGATATTTGAACCAGGTTAGTCCTTTTCAAATGTTTTATTTTACAGGCAGTCAAGTTTTAACAGCAGTTAATGGTGTTCATCAAAAAGTTTTGTCTTCCATTCCAAGGACAGAGGAATCATTTATTGTTCTTTCACTCCAAAAGAACTATGCACAAGTGCATTATGTACATAGAACAATAAATAGTTTCTGGGATTCATTGATGTTACTCTCAGAGGACCAAAACATTTTCTTTCTTTATGAAAGGGAATAAGAAGAAAACAGCACAAGTAAACCTGAATAGATACACATCACAAGGGGTTATCCTTATGCAAATACAAAGTACAGTCACCATCAGCAATGTGCCTGCCTAAAAAAAAAAAAAGAAAAAAAAAAGAAAAGGGGTGGTTAATTCCCTTGCATTGTTGACTAATGAAGCTTTCCAAGTTACGCACACACTGCAGCTGTATATCCTTTGTGTTCTGTGTTGGCCAGGGATGTTGGAGCCTGCTCTGCACCTCATCTGTGTGAGAACTCCCGGAGCTCCTGGGGGACTCAGCTACCAGTGCAGGCTGGTTTCCCAAGACTCAGCTACATTAGTAAACAAAAAATGCCAGAGAGTCTTATCTGGTCCAGAGGCAAACTGATGCAGGCTTATACATTTACGCTCACATTATTTCTTCCCTCAAACTAGAATGGCTATACCCCCACACTGTCTGTAGGAAACTCTCTGGGATATGCTGTATCCTAAATTTTCGCCTGCGTTGTCTGAGAGAGTGTTAGTTGACATGGATCAAAATTATATCAGGGAACGTATTTACAGCTAAACATTACAAGTGACCCTTGACCAGTGGGCAAACCAATGACTTCATAAGTATCAACATAAGCTGAGAATGTAGCTCTCCCTGCAGACATCACTGTATCAGAAAGATACTTGAGGGACAAATTATCTGCTTATTACAAGACATATAGACCTGAGTGAAAGCTCAAAAGCCTAAGTTCGCTTAAAATATAGCCAGAAAAGGAAGTAAGATGTTGTTCTTATGCAATGCCTACACCATTTTATTAAGGAAAAAAAAAAAAAGGATTTACCCCAAATATAAAGGCTAGCAGCTTCTAAATAATTTTTTATCTTCTTTTGGAAAGAAAAATTTAAATCTGGTCACTTCCTTTTTAGTAGGGTCCATTTTGAAGGAGACACTTTCAGCCTTGCCTACTGAGACCGGTTACACATTTATTCACTGAATGAATAAAGAAATATCGAGCGGTATAACAACTTGGTGCAAATCTCTGACTTTCCAGATTTCAGAGTCCATCTCATTCTCTACCTCTGTGGCCTTCTGAATACTTAATGTAAGAGGGACAAAAAGCCTTTTGTGCATGCTGTGAAAGACATATTTGCTTGAGAACTTGTAGGTCTGTATTCTAGACCAAGTAAGAATATATGTTTCTTAAATGTTGGCCACGTAGGGGGAAAGGGAGCTGTTTTTTTGCCAGAGGAAAAAACACATTGGGCTTGTGAAGAAGAGCTGTGCCCATGAACCCCAGGTTGAAGATGCTTAACTTCTAAGGTAATGGATCTTTGTGGAGCAGTATGCAGGACAACCCCATTGCCTACTGCTACTACCAGTGGTCCCTCCCTACTTAGCTTGGTCATCTCTCTGAATTCTTGTTTAGGCTTCTGTCTTGCATCACAGAGGAACAGGCATTAGACTGTGAGTTCCAGTAAATGGCCTTTTCTCTCCTCAAAACATTGCTCACACACCTTTTGTAATAATCTGTTAAGATACAAATACCTTTATTAATACTTGTGAATATAAATTTTTGTTTCCTTGCTGGAGAATTGTTCAGACAGTCATGATACAATTCATAACATAAGAGGTTCATAATAGGAATGAAAGAGCAGCCACACAGTTCAGATTCATCTAGTTCAGCAACACTGGCCTTTAAGTGCACACTTAGGGAGAAGGAGGAAAAGAGCAAGAGCATGTGATACTTCTTCCTAAATGCTTTCCTAGTCTTTACTTATTTTCAGCTCAAGCATGTCCCTCAATGTCTGTGGTTTGTCTAATAACCTTCTATGAACCTTTCTTTCAAGTAGTTGATCAGTCTCCCCTTGAGTCCACATATATTTCTTGTACTGATCAGGTCCTTTGGCAGGTTGTTACAAAGGTTAACTGCATGTTGCATGAAAAAGCACCTTTTTCTTTCTTCTTTGAATCTAGCTTCTACTAGCTTCTTTTGCCAGCAACCGCCTCTTGCACTAGAAGAGTAGTAATGACTCTCTGGCCAGAACTGGTTCTGTAGACCACTGTGCCATTCGTGGTTCTGTAGACCTTTGTCTTATGATCAGAAATCATCTCTTTTCTGAACTGAATATTTGAGCCTATTAAGTCATGCCTGGTAAGATACCATTTCCATACAACCATACTAGTAGTCTTTGAACCTTGTTGATACATTTTCTGAGATGTGATGACTAGAGTACAGAATTAAAAGTCGGAGTGAATAATAGATCTATATTCTAGAAAAATATTTTCTGGTTTATTCTCTATTTCTTTCTTAATAAGTATTTGAATTTCTTTTTTGACTGCCTCTGAATACTAAATTAATGCTTATGTGGAACTACTTATCATGCCCTCAAGATCTTGTTTCTGCAGAGTGATGGACAGCTTGGAGTTCATCTTTTATATCTGAAGGTAGAGGTTTTTTCCCTCGTGTTCTCCATTTCATAGAATCACAGACTGGTTTGGGTTGTAAGGGACATTTAAAGATCATCAATGCAACCCCCCTGCCATGGGCAGGGACATCTTTCACTATGTCAGGTTGCTAAAAGTCATGTCCAACATAACCTTGAACACTTCCAATGATGGGGCATCCACAACTTCTCCGGGCAACCTGTTCCAGTGTCTCACCACCCTCATTGTAAAAAATTTCTTCCTTCTGTCCAATCTAAATCTACCCTCTTTCAGTTTAAAACCGTTGCCCCTTGTCCTGTCACTACAGGCCTTGGTAAAAAGTCTCTCTCCATCTTTTTTATAAGCCCGCTTTAAGTATTGAAAGGCTGCAATAAGGTCTCCCCAGAGCCTTCTTTTCTCCAGGCTGAACAACCCCAATTCCCTCTGCCTTTCTTCATAGGAGAAATTTTTCCATATTGATATTCTTCAGACATTTTATTATCCATTTACTCAGCCCTATCAATCTGAAATTCCTCATGCTCCAACCTTGTTCTCACTATCTTGAATAAAGTAGTGTTATCAGGTTATTTCAGATGAAAATTTTTGTTCAAATGGCTTGACATAATTAATATGTCTGGTTTCAAAAATTTGTAAATAATTAATAAACAGCTGAATTTCATTAAAATTGATAGCCATGAAATTATATATTTCTAGTAAGTCATTGTATTAAAATGAGTAGAGTGATTTTTGGCCTATATACCACAAGTGACCTACAAGTTTAGCTAAAGGTTTCTGAGAAAATAACAGTGAATTATTATTCAAACCACACTAACAAAAACGTGAGCCTATTGGAAGTGTGCAGAGGACCTTGCATTTGACTTTGATTCCAGCAACAAAGGGTTTTTATTTATTTATCTTTTAAAAAATTCTTTGTTGTCAACACACACAGTTGTGTTAGAGTGAGTTTTCCCTAACATAACTACCAAGAAAAGATGTCCTTAGTTCACAAAAGAGTACTCCAACCTACTTTGTATATTTGCTGGGCATTAGACAAGAGTCACCCATCTTGCATAGTATTCACTTATTTTGTACAGTACTCAGCGTGTGTCAGTAAGCGATTCCAGAGTTGCCCAGTCCCATCAAAACCTACACCTTACATTAACACATCATTTAAATGAAGGGCTTGCACATGGAGAAAGTTGCTGCCTGGGATATTGTAGTTGTCAGGGTTGAAATCAGCCTCTGTGCTGTAGGCAAGGATCAGTCAGCTACGACCCCCTCCTTCTCTCCAACATCTCCTCCTTCTCCTCACCTCCCTTGACCCCATGCTTTGTACGACAGCTGTGGAAAATTAAATCATCCTGCAAACCTGCTTTCTGCTGGCCAGCTGGCAGCATGGGCCAGGACCAGGAGTGCCAGAACCTTACAGCTGTACGTGTATCGCTGCCTATCCATCTGTAGCATATGCCATATGCCAGTCCCTGAAGTAAGCTGAGAGGAGGATCCATCTGAAACAAAACTTTTTCATCAGAAACTGAAAGAGTTCCTTCTCACTTTTTTTGCCTTGTTCCTCTGATCTTTTCTGCTAGTCATTTATTCTCTTTTCCCTTCTTCCATGCCCTTCCTCCATACACAGGGAATTAATTCAAGTTTGTGGCCCACTGCTATTTTTTTTTAGCAACTATTAAAAATTCTGTGTGACCTTTTGAGCAGAAGGTGTGGCAAGTCCAACTTGTCTTGAGTAAGTAATGTAAATGTACGATTTACTGCTCCATGAGTTCAGACAAATCTGTTCAGGCAATTTACAGTTGATTCGATTTTCTTTCCCATGAGGTCAGTACAGTGCATACAAGTGGGGTGTAAGGGACAAGAGGTTAATTCATCGATATGGTCAGTTCTGTCTTACTAAAATAAGCGTGTCCGTCTAAGAACACATACATTTTCTAGTCTAAGTTATTGAAAATGTTTGCTTACTTAAATAATGTTTTTCCCCTTAAAAAGCAAAGGCAGATATTTCTTCAGTTCCCAGATTTTTGAACAGTTTAAAATAGAGGTGGCAAAAAGCCAACATGCTTAGTAATGTGCAGTGGCACTCTGAAGGCAAACATGAACAATAAAAATATCCTTCTGCACTGGCCCGACTGATCACATTTGACTGGAATGTGGATTTCATTATTTGTTAAAAGATGAAGCCTTCTGCCATTCCAAAAGCAAACCCCTCACCACAGGCGGAAGGAAATTATATGCAGAGAGAATTCAGGGCAGATGTGCTTTTTTTTTTTTTTTATGCTAGATTTAGCTGAGAAAAGGATTGTGACAGTGGAGTAAAATTCTTAGCGCTCTCTTACTCTGACCTATATACATACCTCTTCCTGTTTAGCCTTTTCACTCAACAGAGAAAAAATCAAGGCTTCTGAGTACAACAATATTAAATTTTTATTGCTCACAGGTCATTCTTCTAAGTAGATCCAAAGCTAATTTTCCAGAAAAAAGACAATCCTCCTGTTGTTTGTACTATATTCACTGTCTGTCTTTTCTGAGTGTTACTTGATTTAAAACAAAACAAAACAAAATACACCAAAAAGACAAACAGCAGTGCTCTTCTGGAGTTCTTGACCTGCCTCTTCTCTTGGCTGTTACCTGCTGAGTGGATCTGGATGGTCACCCATATGTTGAAGATTTCACTTGCAAATTATGGAGCTACTCATAGTGTAGTTAAGTATCTAACTTGAAAGCTCAAAACGCCCTCTCAGGGTGTCTCCTTCTCTCTTTGGGATGTACAGAGAACATGTGCTTCTCAACTGGAAGTCCTAAACTCAACCGAATCTTCTAAACTGCCTTCTCCACATAACAGTGTGAATCCCTTCCTTCCCCAATATTCTTATTTTTCTTCACTCATCCAAAACTATACCTGTAGTGGTATAAACAGAAAGCCAGGCTCAGGTGCTTTCTAGAGCAATAATTTAACAGTGTTGGTAGAGATTCTTTTTCTCTTGGAACCAAGTTAAAATTTAAAAGACTCAAATCTGACCCTTTGATAAGTGAGAATTATCATCTTCTTTCTATTTCCTTCAAATATTTATACTGAATAAACAAAATTTGTTTGCATAACTCTGAAAAGCTGCCATCTGGCAACCTGCTGTCTCGATTCATGGTAAAGTGTTTTGTTCCTGCCAATTTCAAGCCTTTGTTTTAAAATCTGTGCTGAAAACAACCCAATCCTCCTTCCCCTGAAGTGAGTGGCAGAACTCCCACTAGTTTCTGAGGGAGAAGGAACAAGCCCAGACAATAAAGGAAGGTAATTTTAAAAAAATTTCAAAGTATCATCAAAGGAATTGCACTCCTAATTCTATTTGTTGCTGCTTTGAAAACATAATGGCAAGGTTTTGCATATATCAGTCAATAGCTCTAGGCAACTTGAAACTGTCTGAATTAACTACTGTACTTCTCAGTGAGGTCTTTTTTTTTTTTTTTAAGAGTAAATCCCCATGGGAAAATAAAGAAAAACAGTGCATACAGTACTGTGTTTTCTTTTCTGAAAGCTAAAAGAAGCTGCTAAGCAATTCTATTATTCATCACTCAATAAATAGAGGTTTTCTGGAGCAGGTTGAATTATAAGACAAAAGATCATAGCCATACTATTTAGGCTGAAATCCCATCAGATCTCATAACTAAAAAGAAAGCAACTTGAATCCCAAGTATAAAGCAGGGTGTTTAAGAAACAACTGATGATTCACCGTGCCCTAACTCCTACAGAAATCTTTCTATTTATTTTAGGGGGAGCTGGATCACTTTTTCCTAATGTTTTCTTCAGTGCCAAATTTGAACTATGCCACATTTGTAGGCCCCTATGGCTAGGCACAAAGCTGAAGCCTTGGTGACCTGTGATCACAGAAATGTGCACATCACCCCCTTCCCAGGGTGAGAAGTTGGCCTCTGTATTCTGGCCCAATTCCAGATGAATTCCACTCTGCATCCCTGGAATTGCCCTGTAGTTTTAGTCATGAATAAATATGTTTCATTTCCTTTGTTTAAAACTGTTGCACAGTGTTACTGGTAAAAAACGGCTGCGGTATTCTGATCTGAGATAGCTGCATGTCACTGGGAAGGAAAGTGATACCTGCTGAGGTCCCTGGACTTGTAAATAGCTGTTATTATTAGAAATGGTACTGATCTTTCCTTCCCTCCTGCAGACTGCTAGTTTCAGCCTAACCCCAACATTATAAAACCCCCCCACACATATAGATATTATTTGAAAAGTAAATTCAGAGCAGATGTCCAGAAGTACTTTCTACCAGCAATCAAGATTCACAGAACATGGAGTTAAGCAGGACACAATCTACAAAGAAAAAGCAGAACAAAAACACAGGCTGAGATGAGAGGTGGGAAAGTCATCTGCCCCAAGCTGAGTGCAAGCCTAAGGGTATGGTTGGTACATAGGCCTTTTTTAAACTCTCACCCTTGTTGTGCCTGCAGGAGATGAGGAGTTTTGGCATCACTATTATTTTAACTAATGGACTAGTTCTGTGTTTAAGTGATGGAATGTGAGCCATATTGACTCCCCACAGGTAGAAGGAAAGCACTACTGGTCCTACTTATATGCCAGTTAAACATCTGGAGTCATTGTGTATGGAGCAAAGAAAATTTAAATGTGAGGCTGGGAGTTGGGTTTTTGGAAAGAAGAGATCTAAATGTTTGAAATTTTGCTTTTAATTGCACTTTTAGTTTCATTCTCTCCCTTCTTATTGCACATATAAAATTATTCGTTTCATTTTAAGTACATGTAAACTGACTCCATACAGAAATGTGACATACAGATCCTACTGTTTTAGTCAGGTAGGAATTTTCTTCTACTCTTTTTGGTGTCTTTGATTCTAGGAGGCCATACAGAGCCTAACAGCTGGGTTGTAACTGCATGTTATTTACCTCAAACTTCCTGTGCAGGACATTGCACCTGACTCCAGGATGGCTTGTACTTGTGAAATCTTTGTAGAATTCCTCTGAAATTTATGGAGTTACACACTTGACACTGGGCTTGCTATCTCTGGCCCAGAGAGTTTGCTGTGGGCTGTTCAATAAGACTCACTGTGATTCTTACAAACACAGCGATGTTTTCTCTTTGAAAGAAAATTAATGTGTCTCAAACTGCCGTGGTTGTGGAAAAACCTAAAACGAAACTGTCAGATTTAACCCCTTCAAAGAAAAGGCAAATATATGAGAACCGCAAAGTTGGGATCTTGACTTGTGATATGAAGCTGGATGTATTTGGACATGGGTTTGTATTCTGTCCCATCTTTTCTCGGGACATAAGAATATCCTGAAGTATAGGAATGGAAGTAACATTATTGATAAAACACTAAAAAAAGTGTTTTTTTCCCCACAGTACGCTAGCTCTTACAGCAGCTTGAATGTGAACTTTCATTTCCTGTGGCACTAGGAAATGTATATGTTCAGTGGGGATCAACAGGCAGAATTATTCAAGGGAGACAGTGTGCTCCAGTAGTGCAGCAGAGAACTTGAAAAGTTGCTGGCCTGGTTTCAGCATCTTTCTGGGTCATTCATTCACTGTGTGACCTTAGAAGACTCACTTGACCTCAGTCAAACCAGCTGCAAAGGCAGGTGAAGGAGGCCCACTCTGCAGAGGAGATGCAGGATCTAAATTAAGTCTCCCTGGGGAAACAACTACAGTATTTTGAACTGGCAGCATTCGAGTTTCATGGATGTAAAAAGTGTTGAAAGGTAAATCACTTCTAGTATCTGATTATGAAGCAGTGGCCATATATTCTCCTTCATGGATCATTTTAAAGTCCACATGACAGCATTAGCTGCTGTGCCCTTCATGTGTGTGGACTTAAGCTGCCTAAATGATGATGAGTTAGCTAACAAAGATAACAAGTATTTAAGGAAGATAAATTCTCTCCTAGCTGAACTCTGATGGTCAACAAATATAAAGCCTGCAACATTTTAGTGCAGCTTTGCTTAAGCCAGGCAACGTGACAGACCATGCACAGTCAGACTCAGCAGGCCTCCAGTGCATTGCCAGACAAAAGGTGCAGCGAGCCAAGTGCGTCCTCCTACCTGAGAAGAGGCCACATCCATCAGAGAATGTGCTCAGGAGTGTCCTATGGCAAATTACACAGCGAAAGTCACTGCTAGTGTGAATGAGCATGACTATTTGGAGGTTAATGCTGCTGTGCATTCACTTTCCCCACGATGATTTTTTCCCCATCATTTAGTTTTATTCATTAAAATATTCTGATGTAGTTAGAGCCAAATATTCAATAAATATTAATTCTTCATTAAAAGAGATCCATATTTTCTAGTCCTAAGTGCTGCCTCATGTCCTATGAAGCACAATTGGAAATTGCCAGTTTTAAGAATGAGATGTGAAATATTCAGAAAGAATTTTAAATTGACCTGAAGTGAGCCTTAAATTGGATACTATGACAATCTTTATCTTAGCTGACACCGGGTGTTGCTAGGAAAAGAGGTTGTGTAACATTTGTCTGGTATCTTGTGTATAAACTCCCACTGATAGTGCTGGAATGATCACCTCTGGTAAGATTTAATATTCAAATTATATTTCTAAAATGTAGCGTCATTACTCTATACTTAGTTCAGGCATAGTGGGAGCTGCATGAGGTTTGCTGTGAACTTTTTTTTCCCCTTCCCATTCCCCTCTTCCTTTCCGCTTCCCATTCCCATGCCCTCTCTTCCTTTTCCCTTTTCCTTCCCCTTCCCCTTAATGTCTTCCTCCCCGCTCCTCTTCTCCCTTTTCGTCTCCCTCTCCCTCTCCAGCTCCCTTTTCTTTTTTCCCACTGCTTCCCCCGCTCCTCCCCGCCCTTTTTTTTTGTTTTTCCTTTCATGGAGGGAGGGAGGGTGGTGGTGGAGAAATGTATGCAAATTTTGTTCTCTTGTTTTTCTTTGTTTTCTCAGGCAGGTTTCTTCTTTCCTGATCTGATTTCAGTCTTGCTTGTGTAAATTGAAATGAAACACATATAGTCAGAGATCACACCATGAATCATTGGTTCTCATTTTGGGTTTCTAGTCTAAAAGAATCCCACAAAATCAAGCTTCAAACACAAATTTGGGTTAGATTTATGGAAGTCCAAATCCTGGGAAATCTACAGAGGTTTAATTTGTTCTGTGTTATTTTTTAATGTTACCAGTTAAAAGCACCCTTTAAAAATTCTGGGAATCTTTAGACATGATTGCTGTATAAATAAATTTTTTTGTCAGATTTTAATCCCATGTATTTTTAGGCTTTTGTTGTTTATCTCTTCTTTAAAACTATATCCACACACAACATTAACTTCTCAGTGTTTTATGTTGGGAAAATCTTAAGTTGGTGTATTTTTCCTTGTTTCTTAATGTAATGAACTAAGTTTCTTGTTTGTTCATTTTATGATTACTTCTTATAGAATTAAACGTTAAGCTGTCCCTTTACAACAAAGGACAAGCTGATTGATGGAATTTACCTTCTGTGAAATCAAACAATGGTTTAATCCCGGAGGGGAAGCCTGTGATTTATTATTACACATCTTAGTCCAAACACTTTTTTATCATATGTTGAAAGATTTTCATGGTTGAGGTACTGAATTTTACATAATACGTAGTTATAAATTACTCTTAGAGGAGCTGCATAAGAATAATGTAGAATTTGCACAGCAACTTAGGGATGTGGTTTTTTACATATGAAGTCACTGGAGGAGGTGAGTATGCACTGGAGAAATTGGATTTGGTGGGCCAAACACAAATATATGTACATACGTGCATACATATATATAATTTGCTCAGATAACCTGCATTTGCCCTATTTAGCATAAAACAGATGCCTATATTCCAGACACATCCCAGACTGACGTAGTCAGGATCGGTAGTCATTTTCAAAGCTAGGAGTGGACAAACAGTAGCGCACAGAACTACGCTAAGCCCCTGTTACTTTGTTCGGTCTTTGTCTGATTATGGTCTTTGGACATGGCCGCGGTACAAACAAGTCGTTATAATAAAGTAACAGATCCACTGATAGTGATTTAGTTAACCAAGACAAAACTTTTTGTGAGACCCAAGAGTAGTGTGTCTCTTCTGAAGCGTACTACTTCAATAAGGCATCACGAAATGCAGCCTGGGTCAGTAAAATGAAGAGATACAGAAAGTGTGTCCCCCATATCAAGAGTCACAGAGCTCAAGCATTTTGTATAAACAGTACACCCAGAGAAAAAGATTAAAAATGCTCATCCACATTTGATTTGATAAGACCCAGATTTGGTTTTTTTTTCCTTTTCTTTTTTTTCCCCCGTTTTATTTCTCCTGAAACACAT
This sequence comes from Fulmarus glacialis, assembly GCF_000690835.1. Taxonomy (NCBI): domain Eukaryota; kingdom Metazoa; phylum Chordata; class Aves; order Procellariiformes; family Procellariidae; genus Fulmarus; species Fulmarus glacialis. The sequence goes on along the minus strand of NW_009189433.1, from coordinate 78,656 downwards.
TTTGCTCCTCCAGTCATAACGGTTGGCAATAGTATATTAAATCACTTTGATTCTTGAAATGAGATAATATTGCTTCATGTGATACTTTCTCTCACAGGATGTTTATAAAAGCACGTTTTAATATGACTAAGCATACTCATTTCTGCCATGCTTAGGGTTGAACTCTTGCATTCTCATGTGGGAACAGAAACTATTAGTAATGTGTATTGCCACTATACGCAATTTGCTTTTGTAAAAATACGCCAAATAAAGATAATTTATTGTAAAATTTGCAGCAAGGGTTATGATTTTGCTGTTTGAGGGTAATATAATTTTGATGACATTTTTTCTAGACAAGAAAGGTCTTTTTAGTGAGGAGGCATATAAAACTGGCATAATGCGTTCGTTAAAGTATGTAAGGATAATGTATCAGATTAACTGATACAGTTATTTAAAAAGGACCCATTTTCAGGTACCACTAATCTTAAGTTATGAGGAAGGAGACCTAAGAAAAGTTTTGGGCCTATGGAAAATACTACTTTTCTCTAAGACTGTTGCAACTCATGTATCCCTAAAAGTGTGTGGGAACAAGATACCCACTGAAAGAATTACTTACCTTCCTGTGGTGAGATTTACAAACAAAAGTTATTAAAATATAAACCTGGCAAAATAGTTACCTGAGGGCTTACCTTTAAGCATTTGGATTATTTTAATGGCTTAATAGTATTTCTCATATGACTAAAACTGAGCAGTAGAGGTAGGTTAAATCATCCTTATGAAAATGTTTCCTGCTTTCTTTTGTTAAAAATATTTTCCTTTTTTTTTAGTTATTATTGCTTCAGAATGTAGTACTGAGTAACTTTTGGCATGTATGTAAAGAGAAATAGGAAATTCCAAACCCTAAGTAAATATTGCCTTATAAGTTGGAATGTTTCTGTGATTTTTCATTAACAATTTTGAGGGGCATAAGGTTTTCAAAAACCTTTTAAAAGTATTTTTCTGGGGAAGGACCCCGATAATGATCACAAAGTTTGTTAGGTAATAATCATCCAGGCAGACTGGCAATATTTGATGCATAATGAACCATGAGAGTTCAGATTTTCTGTGTCCTGGTTTTATTAGAAAAAGTTTTATTGATCAGGTAATAAGCTCTACACTAACACTAAGCAGAACTGGGCAAGACATATTTGCTTGCTTTTGTCTCTAATTTTAAGCAGAAATACTAGCATTTCTGGGTTGCAAGGAGCCTTAAGCAGGCTGTATAGCTTGTGCCTGCAGTTGAATGCAATTTGCTGTACAACAGTTGTAGCAGTTAGGGAGGGCAGTAGTCCATAGCAGCCCCAGGTTGAGCCTAGCTGAAAGCATGAGTGTTTGCCAAATGAAAAAATGGCTCAGAGTTTACTGGCAGCCTCTGCACACAAGAGACGTCTAACTGAAAGGCACAGAACTCTGTTACTTTCTAGTTGCCCTATGGATCTTGATCCCATACAAGATTTGCCTATGGAAGTGATTTTCAAATGCTTCCTCGATACCTGCACTCCTCGTGATATCTTACCTCATCTCATCTCATCTCATCTCATCTCATCTCATCTCATCTCATCTCATCTCATCATCTCATCTCACATCAACTTATGCTTTCAAATGAGAAACTTGCTTTCCAATCCTTAAAAAAAAAAAAAGTAATGAAAATATTGAAAATAAAACTGCCGTAATACTACTTACTGTCGAACATGTATGTCTGAGGAAAAACCACATGCTTCAAATTTTATAAATTGGTATGTGGAGGGTTAAAGGCACATCTTGTAGATATGTTGTAAGGTATGTCCAGAATACCTCTGCTCCCAGGATACCACTCCCCTGCAAAAAGTGCCTTCAGCCTCATGGCAGTGCCATATCTGTGTCTCTGAGGGGAACTACAGATATAATCCCCCTCAGCTGCACCAAAAATAGCACCCAAGTATTTTTGTTGTCATAAGGCTTTCATTTACATATATGTAGCAATACATTTTTTTCATAATTTAATTCCCAAATAATACTTCATTTTTGCGTTATGTTTATTGATATCACTTTAACAAAAGCAGAACCCCGAATTATTCCCCATAATTCTCAAGCAGAATATTTATGAATAACATTAAGGAATATGTTATAGAATACCTACAAGGACTTTGTGATGGAATGAGGCAGAGTCACAAGATCAGAGGCTTGCTTTAGGGTTCCATCACTCATGTAGGCTGAAATTTAGAAGCTGCATTAAACCATCAACCAACATTTGAAATGAAACATGCAGAAATTATGTTTCTTTCTGAAAGCTGGGAGAGCTTCAGAAATGTTTTCTTTTGCATTTCTCTTCATTGTTTTATTGCCTTTGGTTTCAGCTATATGCAGAAATGGCTTGAGAAATATATGTAGAAATATATAGGTGTATGTATGTATACATACAGAGACATGTATGTCTATGTCTATGGGTATGTATGTATTTGTCAATTAGCTATTGTGCATAAAAGGCCTCTCTAGGTAAAATGGCCCAGCTAGTGACTCAGAAATTGGAATGATCTGAAGTTTTGACACCAGGCAGCACTTCTTCAATAATTTTTGCTCTGAAACATGTTCTTACCAAGGCCATCAAAGGCACAGCACACCACTTCTCTTATTGTCCAAGACAACAAACTGAAAAAGTCTGAGGTTCCAATAGATTCCCACTGGTTGGCCATCAAAAATTGGAGACTGCCGATTTGAAGTATAACTACTGTGATGGCAATGAACAGAAAAGTATTATTTTTCCATCTGTACAAGATAATTCTGTATCATAGCTGTCTTGTCTGAAGCTGTAGACCAGGGATTTTGCTTATTTCAGCTTATGTATATATATATACACGCACACACACATATATATTGGCTTTTCCCTAGAAAGTTGATCAGATATGCCACCTGTCTATTTTTCTTAATTTGCTGTGAAGCAGAGGTGCATATTTTTGAAGTTCTGAATAATATTGTTGTAGCTGTTGCTAATAATCTGTGCCTTTCTAGTACCCTTACTCTCCATCTGCTCTGGAACAAGAAATGTAAATTGCAGCTAATATAAACCACAGCAAATCGATTCTCACTCTGTCCTGCAAAGTTAGCTATGTTCTATCCATTTTCTATATATATGGTATATCTTGCTATTTCATATTTTGTTAGCAAAATTATTTCAATAGTATAATTTGCTACTTAATATTTTAAAATTTAAAAAAAAGCCTAATATCTCCAGTGAATTCTCTAGATCTGTGAATTCATATTCATTATAATAAAATAACACTATGAAGCACAAAAATGTTTTTATAATTATATGAAAAGTTGTTAGGGAGGTACTTTGTAATTGTTACTTGTTTTTAATAATAAAATTATTTTATTGACTTGCTATAAAGACATTTTGACATGAAAAGTAATTTAGGGACAAAAATGTAATTTTGACTAAAATCAAGTTTTATCAGACATTGCAAGGGGCAATTTCCTGATGGTGCCAGGAACATTTTGTTTTTCAAAAGGTGCAAGCATGCTGTTTAACTGACTTTTTACTTAACCTTTTCTACTCCTTTCAAATCTATTGTTCTCAGTGGAGAACAAGGAGATAATGGCAGAATGTAAGATACTGTACTCACAAGCCAGACCTCCAGCAAATACTTTGCAGGCGTTTTGAGGGCCCCATATTACAGACTAAAACTCCTTACACTAAATATTTTTTAATTCTAAGTGGCATAAAATTGTCTGGTGCTGCATATTTTTGATAAACCAAAACCAAATAACAACTTATTTGCTGTGTGTTAGGTCCCGGGAAAGCATGGAAAGAAAAGGAATGTCAAGCCGCTAACAAATGATATTTAAAGAAAAATAGATTCCTACTGACTTCATTAAGTCTGTAAAATTGTTTTTAAAGGGTACATACCTATGTCCTATCATTTTTTCCCAAGAAATATATAAACAAAGAAAAACATCAAGTGTTAGAGCATGTCTTGAGAAAATGACCAGCTATTTAAATACACTGCTGCATTTTCAGCATAGCTGCTTGCTCTAAATTAGTAAATCCAAGTGTGTATATGATAATTTACTGTGGTTAGTGTTATTTTCATTAGCTACTAGTTATCAGCTTCTAAGGGAAAGTTTATTCTAAAATCAGTAAGAAAATTTGTATATAGTGGGGGAAAGCAGAGAAAATTATTTGTGATCTGAAAACATGTATTTATGTAGTTAAAGAAAGTTTGATTTAACTCTTAACGGAAAATAATTTCACAGTCATAGGGTTTGGTAAGGAGCTATTTTCAATAATTAATTAAGTAGTTATTAGGTTGGTCAACATACGTGACTCGTTATTAGCCAAAAAATACATTTCATCAGCTATTGTTTTATTTGTACTTCTAAAAAGAATTTCTGTTTTCAAACAAATTCAAGAATGTGAGTGTATATAAATAGTGCAGGTATTCATGAACATACATTTTAAAATGAAATAAATATAAGGTGGATATAACTATTCACGGAAGCACAGTATCAGGAAATGAAGGACTTTTATTCTGGATCTAGAATTAAGTTTCATTGATTTTCCAGGCCAAATTTCGGTGTATCCGTGCCTCAGTTACCCCTTTCTGTAATACAGCTTTTATTTCTCATGTACGTTATTGTGAAATTAAGACAGATCCGCTTTCATATTGAATGGTATTGTGTAAATTGTGAGCCTAGTATTGTACAAAAATATTGAAGGAGCTTTTAAAGCAAGCCACAATAATTTCCAACTGTAAGGCCATATGCTTGCTTCAATTTTTTAAATGTTACTGTTATTTTGATTTTTTTACAATGAATTCAAATAATGAACATAAAGCACTCCTCCACCTATACCTAGATACCTAGCAGTTAAATTTCGTGGCTGATGATGAAAATGGTTTTTGAGACACAGAAGAAGCGTGGCATGGGTGTACAGCCTTTAATATTCTTGTAATAAGGCACTCACAGATCTAATCTTATTGCTGATTACATTTTGAAGGGTTTTGGCCAAGAACACTAGAAACAGGAACTGGCTGGGAACTTCTTAATGAGACATTTCCTTAATCAGAATATCTATGAGTTGTGAAGACTAAAAGCCTTCCATTTGAACGCTTTCTCAGGTGAAGGAGTGAATTTATGTTGACAAGAAACACTAATTACAGCGCAGCCAAATGGCCAAGGCACTCTCTTGGGATGTTCACTCCCTAATTTGCCTCTGTTGCAACACATTTCATTGGCGAACATTAACCGTATCTCTGTGGGCTACTCTAATCTCTGTCAAAAACATCCATTGGTGGTTTTTTATAAATGATAGTAACCCAGATAAAACCCACTTATTTAAGCAGGTGGTTTACATTGGATGTGGGGACATGAGGTAATTCCAGATTTCAGATGAAGATTCCAGTCACTGGGCCGCTGATCTTTCCTGGGAGTCTCTCTCTTTCTTCCACGTCTCTGGGATTGCACATGGAAAACTAACAGAAATTTAAAAATGCAAAATCAAATACTAAATTCCTCACCAGCCCTGATAAGTACTTGCTTTTCCATAGAAGTTTTGACACCATTAAAGCATAGCAGGAAACACTCAGCTCCTTGAAACATGTTCGTTTTGCAACTACACAGATTTCCAGCTGGAATGTCCCTGATAATAATTAATTTCCCCCTACAGCACTGTTTTCATTCCCTTGCTGGGAAGAGCACTACAAAGCCTGGCTTTGCTGTAACGTCTGGGAACAAAGACAAGACACTCCCACTTCTCGCTCCCTCTTTCTCAAAACTAAACTCAGGTGGAAATTTCACTCCCTGTGTATTGCTTTGATTAATGAGATGATATCAGGTCCAAGGCTAAATATGCTGTAGTGTTCATAAAATGTTCGATTTACTGGAACTCTTTTCTCCTGACAATTAATACGAGTGTAATGGGCTGCCATTCCCAATTGTTTTGTCATATCTTTGCTACACAACCAGAGCCTACTTTGGAACTGAGACTCACTTTAATTATTGAATTAACACAATTTCATGGTTGATATGCTTCTTTCTCACCTCTGGGCTTTATATTTACTTGTCTGCTGTGATCTTTTTCCCTATTGGTGCAAGGAGAAATTAATGTATTTGCTTGTTGCTCATGCATTACTATCCATAACAATCCCAATTTAAATTTTACCTGAAGAAACAGAGTCTTGCATCAAAACTTCTCCCTACAGCTCCTTATACATTTAAAAATAAGAAAGACATCTTTCTTTTCACAGTTACAGGGATATATTTTCATTGCAGGATACTCGTATGGAAACTATCTGTTATATATTTCAGTTTTATGTTCATTTCTTGAAATCTGTGGCCCAGATTATTGAGGCATAGTAACTGTGAACCTGGGCCCTGGCCTGTCCCTGCACATCACTGTGCTATAGCTCGTTCAAACAAAATAGCAGCCAACGTTTAGATTCAAGAGTATTAAAGTGTTCAGAATATTCAGATATCCAGAATATTTAAGCCTTCATCTAATGCAGATTCTTTATCATTAGGCCCACGTTCAGATATATCTGTGCAGCATTAAAAAAGGACATTGCCATCTGTGGTGGCAGAGTTCCCCATCATTTGAAGTAAAAGAATTTGGGGGAATTTGTTCTTTTATTTTGAAATGATGCCCACTGTTTTCTAAGCACTCACAGTGGGGCAGGCAGAGAGAAACTTCTGCCGGATATGTGACAGCTCATCACAATCATATCTTCCTCGCACCCTGTCATCTTTAAGCATCTGAAGTAATCTCCTATCATGGTGATGAGCTTGGCTAAGAAGGCAATACATTGCAGAAAAGGTAAAGTCATACTTATGGAAATGTGTGATTACAAAAGCATACAAATTCACCATAAAAAATAAAGCATTGAATTAAAAACTTCTTCCTCACTAGTGTTTCTTCCTTTGTTCTCACCTACTTTCTTTCTCCCTATTGCATTGTAGTTGTCGTTCTCCCAATTCATTTTAATCTTTTTTTTCTCCCCAAGGAGACGAGGAGTGATGACTACTGCTTCGTCAGCTCACCTGGAAGAACATGTAAATAGCATAGCAATTAACCTGTGGAGTAATGAAGAATTATTCAATCACATAATGATATGGGGAAAGTGGGATATGCTCCTTTTAGTAACTGGTTCACTTAATATGTAAGCATTTTTTAGAAAGACCACTGTCACCAACAAGCCCTTTAGCTTTCTCTGTCTTGCACGTATCTGTCACTAGTAGGCCATTTAGGGTAATAGGGGTAGTGAAGAGGCCTCCCTCCACTATCCTCTCTTCCATTTTGCAAATATTTTTTTTTCCACCGAAAAAACCTGTTCAGTATGGTATGATCCCATTTTGTTACTCATTTCAGTGAAACTACAAATACCTTTTTAGCAAGAAAACTATTTAGTCTGTGAATAATTTCATGTTCATCTGACACATGAAGGAAATAAAAGGAAAGAGAGATTTATTATGGTAGTCTCTTACTTAAAAAGTTCGTTCCCCCACAATCCTTTATTCTCCAAAATACCAAATTCAGACAGATTGTGTTGTGACTTTGAGAGCTTTATGCTCATTTACTTTCTACTGGAATTATTTTGCAGATGAAAATGTTCAGGGCTACATGGCCTCCTCTACAGCATTTACTCAGGGGAATATATAATTTTTCACAGAAGTTATCCTTTGGAGTTATATGTCATTGAACTTCCTCTAGGAAGAGGGATTGCACACTTGAGTAACAGTCACCAAGTTTGATTCTGTGTTTGTCTTGTACTTGTTGAACTTAATACGAAGGAGACACACACACTGTGTCAGTACAACCGACCTTTAGGTAGCCTTGTTGAAGCAGGAAATCCACATTTTGTATATTCTTTCTTTCAGAGTACATATTGAAAGTACATTTTAATAAACAGATATTATACAACAGGAGGTGCTTTCAGAGCTGACAAAGACCTTGGGAAAGTTAATGTTTTGCTATTATTAACTAATCAAGAAACTGTACTCCCTGCTCATTTTTCTATGCAATGAGCCATAATTCTTTTGTTGTTGGCTAACCTTTAATTTTTATGAAACATTAATTGATCATGAACTAAAATGAATTTCAGAGGAAGATCAGACAGAATCTGCACGCATAGTATTTTAAGATTTTTAATTGCAATTATTTATTAAACTTTCCAGACTTTTTTTTATATCATAGCAAACCAATCGAATTCTAGACACATAGAATAATGACAAAAATATTCTGTACTAGAAATTATAAAAGGCTACAATGTTATACAGTGCTTGTAAATCCTGGTAACTGTTGCTTTTCCAACACGTGGATGTTTCTAGTAAATATCAAAAGAAAACCCATGTAAATAAAAAATTAAACCAAGAAAATTCAAATCCAGCTGGAAAACGGTTGCAGTAAGGATGAGAAAAAAGAAAACAGTTTTGGGACAAAACTATCACATCTATTGCCTCTATTTCAACTAAGAAAGCAAGAATTTCTCTCCTGTCCCAATTCAAACTTTCCAGTTGAGCAATTTTATAAAACTGTCTCAAATAGACCAAGTTTTTTCTCAAGTGTCATCTATTGCATTTTGTCCTTTTTTAGCCAAGCCTGGTGAACCATCCTATCAAATCATCATTTTGAAGTCCTGTGTGTTTAATAAGAAGTTGTAAAGTCTCTCTGCATACTGGGCTGCAGATAGCCAGCAGGCTAGGGGAAGAGCTAGTTAACGTCTGCTTGGCATGCAGTTCTGGGAAAGAACAAATAACAACAAACTGGGCAGAGTCTGGTGAAGGGACACTTATGGACAGTTAGGTTGCCAGAGCACACAACATACAAGAGAGGTTGAAGGAACGGCATTTGCTTAGCCTGGAGTACAGAAGCAAAAGGAGAGGTCAAATTGCAGTTTTCCACTACCTGAAGGAAGATTATAGAGAAGAAGAAGCCAGATGCTTTTCAGAGGTCCACAGAGAAAAGACAAGAGGCAAGAGTCACAAATTGTAGCAAGCAAAACTCTGAATATGTATAGCTGCTGCTCAGAGGCCACTTTCTGGAGATGAATCTCCAAAGAAAGGAATGCATCCTCTTTCTCAACTGTGCCTTTGCAACTCTTCATTTTTATCCAACAGGAAAATGGCTATTAGCCTCACATTACTCTACAGCAAACCTGGGCACAGACGACTGCTATTGCCTCCTCATTTGTTGTGAAGAGTTAGGTAGCAACACTTTTCCCTTTTAATATAAACCAAATCTTAAATTTCTCATCTTAAGGTGACTCAATACTCTATTTATTATATATTGCTCTTCTACAAACAACTCATCTCAAACTTACAGCTCCTGTTACTTCTAGCTTTCCATAGTAACTACAGATGACACAGTAAAACTTCAGAGATAAGGAACAGGATAGAGTGCTTTGACCAAGCACACCTTCCCCTCTCACCCCCACCACATACAGGCTCATAGACACATCCTTTGTCAGATTCTGGTGGCATATTTTCATATCTCAGAACTACATGACAGGGAATTACAGGGCAGGGGAAGTGAGAGAAAGATGGCATGAATGATCTCTTCTGTGTTTTGACCACCATGAACATACTACAGTGAATTCCTGTTCACTGGTTCAGGTAACCCCATTCTTTCACAATAATATGCACAGGTATTTTGTCTTATTTCTGAAAAAAATCTAACTGGAATAAGTTGTTAGTACAGTATATGTTCATAAGCTATTCAGATGTTAATATGGAATTGCAGTTATGTAAAATTAAACCCTTTAAAATAGATTGAATAATAATAACCCTCAACATGTAGGTAGGCTGGCAGATCACTATACAAGACATATTTCTATTTTCATCAGCATTTTTGCATTCTTTAAAAATAATTATGAACAACCTCTTGCTGTTTTTTGGGGATTTTCCTTTCTTTTATACTATTTTTAAGATATCTTTTATCTTTTTTTTTCCTGTTTCTTTTTCTCTCTCTCTCTCTTTTTTTTTTTTTTTTTTTTTTTTTTTAGCATTTCTGGACCAGAATCTTGAGTTTCTGGCTGGTGAGTAGTTGAGCTTATTTTTCCCTCCGAATAATTTTCAAGATTTTCTACTTAAAAAACAAGAATGTGTTTGTATCATTATTGTCTAAAAAAACAAGAACTGGAAAGATGGAATGTTAAAGAGAATCCAGGAACTGATTCAGTTTGGTCATTTGTGAAATACCAACATATCTGAATCCAAAAGAATGATCCCCATACCTCAGCTCTCTTGCTCTGTAGTCTCACTAGATAAACGTCTTTGGACCTTAAATCTTCCAGACACATGCAATTTTGTATTCAAGCATACAGACAAAACTTTAGTTCAAATATCCTGTTGACTAAGCTTAGTCAAGATCCGGAAATGGTTTCTCTGCCTAAATCCCCTGATTCATTTGTCATGCTCTGAGCATGACCACAGGAGCAGGTTATTCACAGGATAAATTTCATGCCCTTTTTAACTTTTCCACAGCAGCGCAGCGCACTGACCCAACCAGTAGGTGACCTAGCTTCAACTCCTCTTCAGTGTCAAAGAATTTTGACCCAGAATTCCCTTTCTTCAGCAAAATCCCTCTAACTCCTCAAAAAAAAAGTGATTCTCTACCTTTGAATTGATGTTGTGTCCATCTACAGAAAACGTATGAAGTCTAATTCCAGCCTTCAGTAGAAAAACTGAGGACCTAATGGCATTTTCTCCTCTGTGGACTGTTTCTATATTTCACCCAGTCGTACTTTCATTTCAGGTGCTCACATGAACCAGGCACTTTGGATTCTCTTCTGAAGTTATAAGGAAGCCTGAACACCTGACACAAACTTCAAGCTTCCCATCTAGTGACCTTGGAACCTAAAACATATTCCAGCCCATGCTTTTTAAAGAGCTCAGCTCTGTCGTTGGTTCTAGCTTCTATCCTTGAACCAGGAGGCCAGGTGACAGCTGGTAATGCAGGCTGAGGTTTCTCTGAACTCCCTCTTCCTTTGCTTTTACTGCATTCAAAATTGCACTTCAATGCCCTTGATGCACGTTCCCTGTATTTTGGGGTGTAACCTCATGCTGATGGCAGTAGCCAAAGACCAGTATCTTTTTCAAGGTTTTCTGCAATTCATATGTTCTGCTATTATAGATATCAATTAGGTTTCTTTGAAAAGAGAATATCTGCACAAAAAGCAATTTTCTCTGCTTGTAATACTCTACATTGCACTAGATACTGCTGAAGATATTGGTGTCTGAATAGGATTGTTCTCCCTCATTACCCCACATCTCGGCTTGGAAATGTGATGAATTCACAATCGTGGTTTTATGACTTCACAGTCCTAACCATGGAAACAATCTGTAGTAGCACAAATTCAGTGCTGTGGCTTTACTTAAGATCAAACTGACAAGGACTGAAGAGAAAGGTTGCTATTTCAGCAAAAATAATTTGAAAAAGAGAAATGAGTACGTGAAATGATAGCAAAAAGCCATTCTAAATACTGGGAAAGTATTTTAAGTCTTTCTTTTTCTTTAACCCATAAACAATCATATACTTCATTCAGATTACTTTGGGTATCACTAAACCAGGGCTTATTTTGAACAGCATTTCAAGGCATTGGCTGTGGTGCCTTGCTGTTTAAATAGGAAGAAGAAGGAAAAAAAAGGTGTGTTTGGGGTGGAGGGAAAATAAATCCTTGTATGAGGCTCTGTCACCTGGCCAAATTCTTGGCTCTGTGTGCAGTTCATTAGCTTTAGACCATATAGAGATACCACTACATCTGGTCCATCTGCCCTGGAAGGAATGAGAAATCAAGCTACAAAGATGAGGGAGAAAAGTGAGGCTAGCCAGAGGTATAATTTTGTTTTTTGCAACTATTGGCAGAGAGTACCTGGGATGTCCACCAGAAAGACTGGCTGAAGTTATCTCCTCTTTCCCACTCCTGACTGTAAAAGAGCTCCTCTGGAGCTGTAACTATAACTTTCCATCTGGAAAAAAACCCCTCTGTTGGGAACAGGAGGATTTCCACAGCTCTGAATGGAGCTTGAACTAAGATTCAATGACTGTAGGAGTCACTACATGCTGTGCTGGTGAATTTGCCAACACTCGCATTACATCTTGTTTGATCTCTACTCAAATTTCCTTATACACTGTCTGAAGAAGTTACCCTCAAACCTGGTCCAAACTTAGCAGCTGCAGTGGCTGGCTCCCAGTGTTGTGATCCAGTGGGCTGCAGTTGTCTGTACATGACTGCAGCCAGACTGCAGTAGCCTGTAAAGACATTAGCCACAGCAGGAAATATTTCCTCTGCTTCTCTTCCTGCCAGAAGAGTTGGATGTGTCAACAAGCTGGGACGGGAATGCTGCTTACAGCTCCTTCCTCTAGTCCCCTTTCCTCCCCCTACTTGTATCCTGCAGAAAAGATGTCCCTTCTTTCCCAAGAGCATCCATAGGCATTGGGACAGGCAGTCACTGAGAAATACACAACAAGATGATGTTGCCAAGCCATGCACGGGCAGGGCATATCTCCCTCCTCCCCTTTTCGTGTTCTCAGGGCCAAGAGTTCACTTTGTCTTTGAGGAGATCCTGTGCAGGAGGAGGTAATTGCTAAGGAAGAGGTGACTTGGGATGGATGGAAGAATCTTAAGACAAGCATCTTCATAAACTGTGCACTGAACCATATTAGTATAGATATTTTCAGAAAATATTCTTAATCTATAAAGATTTTTTTCTCACATTCCTTCAACCATGCTCAAAATTATGAATTTTGGGGTTTTCCAAGATTTGGACACCTATGGGAAGAGCTTGTATTTGATCAAGATTTATTTTAAAGCTAATTATGACTTTTAAGTCTTTGTGCAGACATGATGTTTTGGGGAAGACTTGGTCAGAAAGCTTGTCACACCTACGGTTAGGCATACCCCTATGATCAACAAGTGCTAACAGTATACGTCAAACTAAAATAGAGTGGGTTTCACATAACACTGAACAGTCACTAGTTAAGTTATTATTAGGAGTTACCTAACCCCTCACAACTCTGTTGATTCCACCTTGACGACAACCTTGATTACTGTCATGCTGCAAAGGCTGCCTGTGGCCTACATGCTTTTGATTATAGTGATATTATGAACACCATACAAATTAGCACCAAGTGGGGAGTAAGAGATTATTGCTGCCAGAAATTTACGTCAGGCACTGAAGGAAAATAAAACATTATTTTCGCCTTTAAGCAGCACTTCTTCCTTTTGCCTTCATATGCTTTCTATACTGTGATTATTCACTGTGTAAATACAAGTGTAAGAAGTGCTACATAAAGTATATTACACTTGCTAAACCTTAAGCCACATTGATACATCCTTGAAGCACTGCAGCATGGACTGAAAGATACTTCTTCAACAACTCTCATTATTTATGGATCATTGACATGATAGACCCTAATGGCTCCCTCAAAGCCATTACAGTGTGCTATATAAATGTGAGCCCTTAATCCATGGATCATTGGCATGATAGAATGCAACATTCTTTCAAAACGCTTGCAGTCTATCAAGTGAATGCATAATATTAGAGATCTTTAATTTGTGGATTATTGCCACAATTGATCATTACACTTCCTTTGGGGCTGCTGTGGTCTACCCTGTTAACGTATGTTCGGTGAGCGCTAATTGGTATATTATTGATACAAATATTTTTGTCTGTTTTGTCAAAAGAACTCACACAGTTGAGGGATCTCTCTCTTATAGGTTCTTCTAGACTCTTTAATTCTTTAGTTCAATGACTTGCATTTTAATTTCTTTCTTTTGCTGCATTATCAATTGCTTACACAAACAAACAAGTTCACCTGTTCAAATGGTGTTTTATATTCATCTTAGTAAAATGGGATTTCAGCTTTCACTTCTACTATTTGTGAAATCACAAGCAAAAATATGTGTTCTGGGTTGAAAGTGTGGCCCTGAGACTCTTGTACTCTATGAACACAGATACTATTATATTTTGAGTGGCAGAGATGGTATAAACCTTCATGAAAAAAAAAAATACTGCACTTCTTTTATGCATACCAGTAACGAGTGCTTTTAAACAGATTTTTTCACGCAATTCCTCTATTAAAATTCCTAAAGTTATCAACCCAGACCCTATGGATTTGTCTTGAGATTAACCTTTTAATGTTTAACTATTAGAAAAGTTCTTATTGTAGCCCAGTTGCATTCAGCTATGGACTTCAGCCTGTAAGTAATAAAATGGCTAAATCTCACCTCATAAACCCTCATAGCTTACATTCTTGCCTATTCCTGTGTTGTGGTTTAACCCCAGCCGGCAACTGAGCCCCATGCAGCTGCTCACTCACTCCCCCCTGGTGGGATGGGAGAGAGAATCAGAAGGGTAAAAGTGAGAAAACTCATGGATTGAGATAAAGACAGTTTAATAGGTAAAGCAAAAGCCGCACACACAAGCAAAGCAAAACAAGGAATTCATTCTCTACTTCCCATTGGTAGGCAGGTGTTCAGCCCTCTCCAGGAAAGCAGGGCTCCATCACGCGTAACGGTGACTTGGGAAGACAAACACCATCACTCCGAACATCCCTCCCTTCCTTCTTCTTCCCCCAGCTTTATATGCTAAGCATCACGTCATATGGATATGGGGTATGGAATATCCCTTTGGTCAGTTGGGGTCAGCTGTCCCAGCTGTGTCCCCTCACAACTTCTTGTGCACCCCCAGCCTCCTCGCTGGTGGGGTGGGGTGAGAAGCAGAAGAGGCCTTGACTCTGTGTAAGCACTGCTCGGCAATAACTAAAACATCCCTGTGTTATCAACCCTGTTTCAAGCACAAATCCAAAACATAGTCCCATACTAGCTACTATGAAGAAAATTAACTCTATCCCAGCCAAAACCAGCACATCCTGATAGTATTGTAGTGATAGGTAGTTGGGGTGGGAAACTGATGGACTGAAGAGCGTTCAGAGCGCCACATCTCCCAGGCTGCTAGATAGCAAAAGGACTGAATCTGAGGCTCTTATGTTGCTCAGATTCCCAGCTGGGACACAGCTGCAGTGAGCTGGCTGCTTAGCTCCCCGTGAAAACTTGCCTTTCAATTTCATCAATATTTCTCAACAAAAGAAAAAGTCTGTTTTGCTAGAAAATTCCTAATCGTCTGTTTTTCCTGTCACTCAGTTCCCTCTGACCATGGTTTGGATAGACCCTTGGATGGGTCCAATTCATGTCAATAAGGCATACGTCTAGTACTGATGCAGTAACTGCAGAATCTCAGTTTTCATTAAAAGATTTTCTTTTTTAGCCTTAATGGTTGCTAAGAAAAACTTGGAATGTGAACTGAATGCAGCAGCTTTACTTGCAGCTGCTTGGAGACACGAAAGAGGAGCAGCAGATGGTGAAGCAGCAGCGGTTGCTAGAGCACAAAGCCAGCAAGAAAGCCACTTGCTTCCACACCTGCAGAAACAGGCATGGTTCTCATTTTTCGGGGGGTGGTGGGGGTGTGAAAGGTTGGTTAAGAGGAGAAGTCTGCCTGGGGAGTGGACATGGGAAGTGAGCAGAGATGGCTGTGGCCACAGCAGCAGGGAATAAGATCAGGAGGACAGTTTACTCACCCTTCCCTGCCTCATCACCTGTCTCAGAGAGTCAGACATGTGCTGCTATCAGCCAGGGGATGCAGTTTCCTATCTGAGAAGTTCTTATCTAGCCTAAAACTGCTGATCTTGTTTTTTTAAGAGATAAATTCCATTGTAGCTAAGACTTCTGATTTTGTAAAGCCTGTATCCTTTCACAATGAAGGATTGCCATATAAACTCTGTTGCAGCATAGTGTAAGATATGTGAATTCCCGTAGCCCTTTTTTTAGCCTTCTGTGAAAAAAAAGATAGCAAAATCAATTTATACCAGATAGGTCCAATAAATAAAGAGGGGGGGGGGGAGTGGAAAGCATCTTAGCTGAGAGCATATGGGGTTTTTCAGCTAAGAGCATGTATTATCCAAAACCATGACAGCCTCTCAGTGGGACAGCAGTAGGTAGTTTAGGCTCCGGATCTGAACTTATGTTAAAATGATCACAATCTGATGGAGATAACCTCAGCAAGTTATTTTATTTGCCTTCCCTCTGTGCTTTCAGACAAGACAATCTTAAATTTCCATTGATTTTAGGGAATGTAAACAAATTATTTTAACTAATGCGTTACTATTTGCCTCGCAGCAGTGCTCAGCGTAACTCCACAAAATTACTTTCCAGGGTGCAGTTCCTCACTGGAATTGCTCTGAAGGCAAATCTGTAGTGAGAGGTTCCCACCACAGCCTTTTGCCTCACCGCAGGTTGCTGCCCTCTCAGATGTACTCGTTCAGCTGTTTGTGTATCTGTGCTCTAAAGCAGACCGGTGAAATGACCTTTGGCGTGCACAGTAGTTGTTTTTTGAACCCAGCTGTTTTCACTGGTCCTACTTATAGAACAGACCATGTGGTGCTGTACGGGAAGGTAATGCATAGTGGGAGGTGAGCTTGCCTGTGCAAGGGTGGGACAAGGACCTCTAAAACGGTTTTGTTGAGAGACAGCTCATAATGTTGGATGTTATATGGAGTTTATACTCATATTAGTGGTATTAGAATGAAGCATTTCAGCTGTATTTTTATGTGTATTCCTGCAGATGTATTTTGTGGTGTGCGTGTCTGAACAACAAGGATGATGAAAGTGCTCTACTGGCTTTTTCAGAAATAGAAACAAATATGGAAATTATGTAAAAAGACTGTATTTGTTTTCCTTCTTCCAACGGCCTTTAGGAGACTTCTGTGAATGAAAAATGTAATAAAAATCGATATTTAAAAACAGACTGGAATTTCCCTTTAAATTATAGCAGCGCTGCTGGCTGTTGCTACATTAACTGCTCTCATGAAGTTGCTTAATGATATCTTGTTAGTGATGGAAGATAATGAGATGATAAGGGCAAAATTCATTGACCTTTCAAAGCTTTTGATTCACTAAATGACACTGTTAGATAAGCTAATTAAATTTTGCTTTTTCTGCTGGAATGATGGCTTGGTTCTGATCTTATTTGATTAAGAGGAAAAATCAGTGGCTGTTTTAGGCTATCATTCTGATTTATTACTATTACTATTGAAAGGTGCCTTAGGGCTCAAGAACTGATTTACTTCTTTTTACTTAGTCCTAAATTACCTCTGAGATATTTGTGATAAGACCTAAATTCACTTACATGGTATTTGACAATAATATTTTGTACAACAGTCCTGTAATATCTCTGCCTTAATATGCTTGCTTCCAAAATCAATATAATAAAAGCATTTGGAAAGATAAACTTGAGATGATGATAAAAGACGAACTTCATCTCAGTTTCCCAGGAGACTTGTCAAGGGGAAAGAGATATTCAGCTAACAGTAAGGCTGTAATAAATTATCAAAGAATAACATGATTAGTCAGAATATTTTACTCATGGCATTCATATACAAATGCTCCAAGATACAAGTGTGCAGGCCCCCAGTTCTGCAAAACTCTCAATCATGCATTTATTTCTGGGCATTTGAGCAGTTTAAATTTTATGTCCTTTAGCCTATCATTGGGAATCCAATTGGGTTTGATGAGACTTCTCATGCTCTTTAACTCAGCATATGTTTCTGAATCAGATTCATAGTTCACAAGAAGAAAAGTAAATTATATATATTGCTAAAGCTACTGAAGAAAATGGTGAAAAGCATGAATGCTACCATGTGCATGTGCAATATAAAACCTTCCTGCTTTGATGATGGCTTACTATTGCTAGCTACTTTATGATAACTATTAGTTAGTCGACTTACATATCACTATTTTTAGTCAGGTTATTTTCTGAAGTACAATTTCTCAGACTGTATAAAATACTTCACAAAATTAAGTATATTACATCCATTCATCTAACTTCATGTCTCAAACTTTTAATCTTGCTAAAAACTGATACTAGGACTCACAGTCTATTTTTCTTAAAATTATGTTGACAGCTATTATTAATACATCTTGTCTTAATTTGCATCAGTTAAGTTTAAATAGATTTTTTTTTTTCCCCACTACTTGAACTGGGATGCTGCCAGAATGACTGAGCTCTAGTTGGTCAGGCAATTCCAAAGACCTTGGTGCTGCATTAGTATTCTTCTACTCCTCTGGAATTTCCTGGGCTTATTATTAAAAATGACGCACCATAAACCAGCAGGGTTTCTAGAAGCTCTCATGAAACCCCATTTAGGTGAGAAGTGCGAGCACTTCCAGACTTTCTGCTGCAAGATTAGGACTCAGAGCCTGGAAGTTTTGCGATGGGTTTTGGGCTCCATAGCTCCAGCCTGGCCACGGGCACTGCAATTCTGTTTGTCTGACTCCAAGGCAGACTCTGCAGGAGTCTACCTTGTTAACCTCACCCAGAGCTGGGGACAATGTGACATTGGCTAAGGTGCTGGGCAGTCTATAATGACCAATACAGTCCCCTGCATGTACTTTTTAGCTGTGATGTCTGCAAATAAAGTTTGCCTGCAAAGTTACAAAAGAACAGAAAGCTACCAAAATCCACAGAAGCCACAAAAATCTACAAGAAGGGTATAAACAGTGAGAGGCTTACGGGTACACATAAGACACAGTAGTATTTTGTAGTAGATCAACAGACTTCTGTAGCAAAGGTAGGAGAGACTGATTTATATGCAAGATCAGAGGAGACAAACTGACACAGAAAGACTGTGTGTTGTGGAAGAAAGCAAATGGAGACTCGTGACTCTTTCCAGAAGGCAGCCCTTCTCCCCAACCCCACAGTGCTTCGGATTCACCAGAGAAAAGAGACAGAGGAGCACAAGCAGATTTTTTTTATTTCGATCTTGCTTGTGTACTTCACGTTCTTGTAAACAAAGAAGAGTATTGTACTGAAAAGCTTCAAGTAAAAAGTACTCCAATAAGTGCAGGTCTGTTTGCTTACATTGTTCATGTACTTCATGAAAAATTAAACTATAAACTCAAAGTTGTCTTCCATGGATGGTAACCTGGGAAAGGTTCATTTAAGCTACCAGAGAAATCTGACTTGTTTATCCTATTTGCCAAATTCTAAGTAACTAGAAGACAGGTCTCCATACTTAAAAAGAGAAAATAATCAAAGGGTAAGAAAGACTATGCCTACTAGCAAGTAGGATTGCACAAGTAAGAGCAGACGCAGAGTTGAAATAATTGGTGCTGAGGACCTGATGTTCTTGTGATACATATTTAAGAGGAAGTCAGGCAGGGCAAAATTTTACCGTTAATTTAGCTGAACTATGCTTACTATTTTCTGGTTCCTTATTGTAGGAAAACACAGTTATGTCTATATTATTGAGTCAGGACCAGTTAACATTCGCAGGCACTGGAATTTGAATGTCTATATAGTTGGTTTTTGAATGACCCATGGCATTGTTGTGGCCCATGCCAATCAGTATTCTCCAAAACAAATCTCCAAAAAAGATTTGGCGTTTTCATAGGACAGAGGCCTAATGTGCCATTAGGCACATTCCCAGTGTGGACACCCTGTTTCGGAGAGCAAGTAGTTTAATAGCATGGATGCAGCTGTTCTGCTCCACTTGACCTCATCATGAGACTGGAGCCCTGGGTATACTCAGTTTACTAGTTCAGGCATAGCCATATGGACAGAGGTTTGGAGAACATTGCAGCTTAAATCTAGTATATTTTCTACATAACATACAGGACCTTGATGCAGATTCCGTGTATCACTCTTCTAAGATGCCATTGTGCTTATTATAGTGTAGCATAGTACAGCATTATGAAGTATGGTGTCCAAAACACGTCTGGGGGTAGCTAGAGCTGTCTGTTACTCTTTTATATGTCCAAGAATGCAAACGCTGCACCATGCACTGCTAAATAGCATGGCTACTGAAATACAATACTGAGCTGCTCAGACAAAAAATGTTACAAGCCTACAGGGTAAGAGGAAATATTACTCTACAGTTCAACCAGTTACAAACTCGATCACTTAAACATAGAACACTAGTTTTGAAGAATTTGAACAAATTAATATATAATGCTGCAAACTCTCTATGCCCAGAATTCCTATTGGCTTCCCAGAGAGACCAGTATGTGGCAGATTTATAGAAATAGTTCATAGGCAGTTTGATCATTCAATAGGCAAAACTGTGCAAGTCACATTTTTTTATATAAAGTCATGTCTGCTTTATTCTCCAAACTTCTCTTTTCCTGTTTCCAATTTCATTTCCCAGTCATGCAGAACAACGTGGTGTAACCCAAAAAGGAGACTGAGTAAAATGAAAAAGGGCAGCATACACTGTAGCATGCAAAATGCAGCCTGACAGTGGTGTTGAATGCTAATGAGTAATTATTTGGTCTCACCCCAATCAGTCTTGATCAGATAATTAATTCAGGGGCTGACCATATGACCTGAATTTCTGAAGGCAATTGCTGCATAATATTTTTTTTTAATGTGTGAACAGGTGGTTCATAAAATGTATTCAATTTTAACAAAATAAATTCCCTTCATCTCAGTGTTTCAAAAGCTTAACAGCATAATGTGCACTTACAAAAATCTATAAACGTAGGTTAATAATATTTTGGACCCAAACAGCCTTTCTTCAAGATCACTGCCCATGTAGAGGTCTGTTTTATTAGTTTTTAAGCACAGTAGAATTAGCAAATTGTTGCTTAGAACCTATGTGTTATCTTAAATTCCCACCACTAAGCATCTATTTATTAACTAAAATGCTATTCAAACAAAAATTTAGATCTGCAACTTCACCTTGGCTAACTCTGAAAATGTAGATTCTTCCTACACACAGAAAAGTAAATAAGTAATGCACTGTTTATTACATTTTGTGCTCTTTTACTTTTTGCTTGCTTTGAAACTTTGTTTAAATTCCTGTGAGACAATGATGGATAAGGGGTACTGGGGAGAGAAGATAGATTTTTTTCCTTTGAATATGTACCTATATATTTTCACTTCATGAATATAGGCAAATGTGGAATAAAGGCAAATGTAGCCTCTGAGGAAATCACATTCCTTCTCTGAGGAAATCACACAGATATGCCACCTGAAGATCTGAATTACTGAGTGCTGCCTTGAAAAAACGAAGATGGTATGTGGTGTTACTTGTGAAACTTGGTATTTAAAGTCTAACATCCTGGATTCTAGTTCAAGCTATCAAGAAGGTCAAGATATCATTTCCTCCTACTTCTCACATACCTACAGATTGATGAGGTAAGTCAGAAAAAAAGATTTCATTGAGCACTCTTGATATGAATAAATAAATATTTATACGGAGTATTTGGACCAAGTGGACCTGGAATCAAGGTTATGAATCTTGTTCCTGTGGTGCCTTGGATTTGGAGGGTGGTCTACTCTGAGTCAAGAAATAAATTTGGGAAGTGGGGAAGAAGAAGGAGTGAGAAAGATTTGACACAAGATCTTTAGCACAATCACAGAAAACTTAGCATCAGAAGATTTGTAGCAGTTTTAGCTAGACCAATGATGGCCCCATTTTGAGTGAAACAGATCTTATCTATAGAGAGAATAAGTATAAGTCAGTAAGACAGGTTCAGGAGTGTGTTAGAAGAAGAGGGAAATGGGAAGTTACAATGCTCCAGGTTGGAGCATGACCACTTCTGGTGGATTCCTGAGCATGAGTACTCAGGAATCTATGCATTAAAATCAAAGAAAAATTGGAAAGGACGTGAAAAGAAAGAAATTAACACTGGAAATGTTGGTTAACACAGGTGAGCAGTCATCAGCATGACAGACTCTCCAGTTGAAGAACAGTATCCCATGTGCAGGAAACCTGGAAAAAATGGAAGACATCTCTGGACTCTGGGGTAATAACAATGGAAGGTAACTGGCAAGTCTTTGAATCACATGGGACACATTTAAATGTCCTTCCTATCCTGATGTAGACTTCTATAGATAGTGTTTCATTTTCTGGCAGGAAAGAATTAAGATCCAGAGGAATCATGAGACAATATAGTACTCCTTTTGGGGGCTCAAGGGATCTTTTCTTCTAGTTTATGTCATCTGGTATTTATTACGGGGCTTTGAAAACTGCTTTATATGTAACATATATAAATTTCTCTAATGCATCAATTCAGAAGTTTATTCGAGCCAACATCCTGTCTCAAATACTTTCCACTTTCTTGTGCTGAAGGAAAAAATGCAAGAACAGGTGTAGAGTGATTCTTTTCCCCTTAAAACCTCCCAGTTTCCTGGAACTTGCTGAGGCAGATTGCATTTCATTCATTGTGTTTAACAGCTACTGATGGATCTAATGTCCATAACTTTTCCTAATCCTCTCTTTAAATCTACTTACATTTTTTTGGCTGTCATTACCATAGATTATATTTCTTTCTGAGGCAGCAGGTTATTGATGTGTGAAGCAAAACTGCATACTTCTATAAACTGTGGGACCTGGAAAAGAAGGTATGTGTGCTTGAGTTTCATGTGTCAGTTGTGTAGGCAAGGAGATAGCCAGAATACTCTCTAGTAGGTCTGGATAATGGTAAGCATAGGATATGGGATGTGCTGTGGATTGCACCAAATCTGCATGTTAAAGAGAGCCTTTGTATTACCATTTATGTTGCACACCTGAAGGAGGACGTTGTTGTCTTAGAATCATAGAATCATAGAATCATTAAGGTTGGAAAAGATCTCTAAGATCATCGAGTCCAACCGTTAACCCAACACCACCATGCACACTAAACCATCTCCCTAAGCGCCTCATCTACACATCTTTTAAATACTTCCAGGGATGGCGACTCCACCACTTCCCTGGGCAGCCTGTTCCAAGGCCTGACCACTCTTTCAGTAAAGAAGTTTTTCCTAATGTCCAGTCTAAACCTCCCTTGGTGCAACTTGAGGCCATTTCCTCTCGTCCTATCGCTTGTTACTTGGGAGAAGAGACCGACCCCCACCTCGCTACAACCTCCTTTTTACTGACAGTTTGTCAACAGTGGTTTGGGGTGTTTACTTTTTTAATAAGGATTTTAATTTTTTAGCTCTTGTGACCAACAGACTAACATCTGCCCCATATTTATATGTTGACATTTACTTAAAAAAGAAAAGGTGATGTTTTGACTCATTCTAATCTCAGAAGGAGGTTCTTCTACATTTTTTTGGGTGAATCAGACATTTGATCATTTTAGATAAAAGGTATTTATGCACTGTTGACCTATGGAGTTTGTTAACACTTGCTTGAGCCAAGGAAACTTGTGTGACAG
Organism: Fulmarus glacialis; assembly: GCF_000690835.1. Taxonomy (NCBI): domain Eukaryota; kingdom Metazoa; phylum Chordata; class Aves; order Procellariiformes; family Procellariidae; genus Fulmarus; species Fulmarus glacialis. The sequence continues at coordinate 55,467 of NW_009189433.1, read as the reverse complement.
GAGACGGGATTTTGGGCTGGCATAGTTTGAAGTTTTTTTTTTTTCTCTCTCTAAGATTATTAGAAAAGTCAAAGACATTTTCAGAATGTGAAAGAGTTCAGGAGTGTTGCAAAACCACACAGACAAAATGAGAGTTGACAAAGTAAAACCTGTTGTTTTTTTTCTGTGTTATTTTGCAGGACACAGATATGTATCTGCTTATTATCACTTCCTAAGACTGTGGTTGTTAGAGAGACCTACACCTGGTAAACTGTGGAACTCATGGACACAATCATCCTAAGGAAAGTGGTTATAGGAGAAAGCTGGAGTCAGCTGGATTTGTAAAGGACTATAGATGGCAGAACAACCTCCTTTAATGTATTAAGGAACTGAAAATAGAAGAGGGTACACACAGGTAGGATTATGAGAGGCTAAGCATACTGGGAGAATATAGAAAGAAACTGCTGACATGCTGAATATAGTTCAGTAAAGTCTTTCAAGGACAAACTATTCTTTCTTTACTGCAGAGACGTTTTTCAATAAGTATTTCAAGTTTTCTCATTTTAGTGGTAAAGGTGGAATGGATGGACTCTGCAGTTGGTGGAAGGGATGGTGTTAATTAAAACATTTGTTACCACTTGCTTTTCTGTATCACAAAGAAAATTGTTGCTTACCTTGACAACTATTTTTCAGATGTTCAGAGACAACGAAGGTAATTTATAAAGCATCTGCTGACCACTTAAAGAAAGGATTTAGGAATGTCCAACAGCCTTCTTCAGTTTGCTTGACTGAGAGTATAAAGCAGCAGTTCATTTTCCAGAGTCACTAGGAAACGTCAAGGGCTTCCCAATTGCTTCTAATGGTGGTGGATGGAGATAGTTTTTCCGGATGTGTTTGTGTTTACCTGTTACTCTGACTCTTGTAATTATTATTTTAAAGCTTTTATTTGACAAATAAAAACACTCAAGCAGAAGTGTGAACTGCTTGGCTCAGAAAACTGTAGTTAATTTAATCTAGAATTGAGGTATACACATGTCTGTATGTGTCTTATCTTGGAGCATCCCCTCAAAGATATTAATAAATGAAAAGGATTGCACATGGCTATGCAATATGCATTTGATTTTTCTTTGCTGCAGATGGCACTGCTCATCAGCTGGACTGCGGTCTGAAATTTGTTGATGCACAAGTATGATTCTCTCTGGCCTGAAAAAGGTCACCTTGCCAATGAAGAAGTCCTTAACTTGTCTTGCCAAAACCACATACTAACACCTATTCCTGCCAAAGCTAATTATCAGTGTTGTAAAATGAGGAAGTAAGGGAGGAGAATGGGAAGAAGATAGGATTCTTTCCTGGCAGTACGATGGAGTCAGAAGCTTCTCCACAGGTCACAGATAGATGATTGACATCAAACTATTCTAAACTGTTCTCAACAAACTGTCTCAGAGGTTAGTAGCTTACACTGAACAGCCTTACTTGCTGGTTGAAACCGTATATCAGTTTCTGGTTGACCACTGTCCTCACACTCCTGTAATTCAGTCTTTTCATCCTTTCCTTGTACCTCTTTGATTCTGTTGATGCCCAAGGAACATCATGTTTCAGAAATTTTTGTCGATGATGGCAATGCAGAACCCTTTTGGTGGACTCTTTCCAGAATCTAATGAGGGTCACGTGTTACTGCTAGAATGAGGTTTAAATATGATATATAGTATCCAAACAACTCTGACTAACAAAGCACAAACTATAAGTAGAATCACATACAAATGAGGAATTAAACACTGAGAAGTGGTGTATGTAGAGTGACTTCACCCAGACATTATAAGGCATGCAATATGATTGATGGTGGTAGCTCTCAATGGTGGGACATAACATGAAGGTGGGCTTCCCTGTATCAGCTTTGTGTAGCTTATCTTCAGGGCCTTTGTACCTTCTCTCCAACCAGCACCAAAAGACAGAGTTCAGAGTACTGCAGAAAGCTTGGCAGGGTTCTGGGCTTGCTGCTGGAGGCTTTAGGGCCAGTTCATGTTGTCACTTGGACAAAATGACAAACGTATGATGAATAGCAGGTCTGGTCCATAGCTGGTGGTTTCAGGCCCAGGCCAAATTGTTTAGTTTGGAGTTAAGAGAGCTTCTAAGAAATTTATTCTTTTTGAAATATCTCAACAAGATATTTGTTTATGATACCTAGAGAGATGCTGTCTGAAACCCTGAAACCCAGGAAGGTCTTCAGGAGGACAACAGTGTCTGAATGCAGAGAACAGTCAGAATGAATCACTCAGGTTTTGTGTTCTCAGAAGCTTTCTCTAGATGTTGCTTTGGCTACTTCATAGAAGTAACAATTGGGTAAGTATTAGAAATGATAAATTAGAGCTCAGCTTTTATAGCCTAAAGTGTGCAATCCAGTTCCGAGGCTCTTTGAAAGAATTCTGGTCATGTTTTCCTCCCTATTTTGCCTCAGAATAGCACATCTGGTGTAACTGTCTCCACCACTTCTACATGTGGAAGCTTTATATGACTATTCTCTCAATCCTGCAACCTTGTTTCCTTTGTTTACTGTACTAGAATTACTGTAACATAGGCTTGAACTTTGCAACCAGTAAATCAATAATGTCAGTTTTATAATCAGTATCTATTTCTACTGTGAAAGTCACTGTTGTGACTTTAAGATATTAAAGATATTAAACACAAGTAAGCAAATATCTTCATTGTTACGTACATCTTCTTTTGATACAGACCACAGAATAACCACCAATGTTTTTTCTACACCTTTCACTCAGGGAAATTCCTTACGCCAGTTTAGAGGCTGGACTACAAACAAAAGGCTTATCAGTTCACCAATAACTTGAACTTCCATAATTCTGATGATTCAAAATATTTGATATCTGATGGTAAAGAGCTTGTAGTCTTCAATCCAGAGTCCTAGTAGTAAGCCTTACTGTCCACAGCCATTTTTAAGATACTATCATAGGAATGAAAAAGATTGTTACTACTAAATCTTCATGAATAAACATTAGTTTGCTGAAACTGAAAACTCTTGTGTGTCAAGTTCTGACTTAATAAATCAACCAATTCACACTATGAATATTTGCATAATGTTTACTATGGAAGAGTCTGGTAGTTATAACAGAATGTAGCATGAGACCCCTGCTCCCCTCATACTCAGTGCTAGTAGACACCTACGTCTAACTTTCCCCCATCTTGGATGAACTGTTGGTCTCCAAATGACTAGTCCTGGAGGTCTTTCTCTTCCCCTCCATTCCCTTGGGTTATCCCTTACTGATTCCTTGGACAAGAACCATTATTCACCCACCTCTACTCATGCCACTTCTGTACTGCGCTTGGTAACAAGCACTGAAATGAAAAATCTTTTAGCAACTGTAGACTTCAAGTGGTGGAATAACTGTCAAGCTCCTTGAGAAGCTGCTTATGGTTTTTATCCTGTTAACATTATTTGCTTTATTTTAACTTGGAATTTTTCTCTTTTGAGCTTCTTGGCAGCACATCTTGGAAGAACTCCCATCTATTAAAGTGTATATTAGATTAGGCCATAAATGAGCAAAATGAAGAACATTTTCTGGAATGTTACCTCTTTTTTATGTAAGTGGTTATAAATATTGTCACTTGTGAAATACCAATGTAAAGGAATAATTCCTGTAATATTACAAGTTTCTAAATAAAGAAAAGTTATAGTCTAATGTTACTATAAGCTTTAAAAATATACTCTTAGGTAAATTATGATCACAAGCTATGAGATTAAAACATTTTAAACATTAAACAGCAGATTCCTAAAGAAAACAAAAGAAGACTAAACACACTGAACATCTTTGCTTGAAGTGTTTATAAGTTCACATTCTGAACTGTTTTTAGGATGGCATGAATGTGTTCTAAATATCCATTCAAATTACTTGTTTTATCTTTAATTATATCCCACCTTTACTAGCAGTTCTGACAAATTATATAGTGATGATGTAGTTAGATACACACGGAATGATCAATAAATAAAAACAGTTTCAAACCTTAAAAATATACCAATAAAACCCAAAAGGCTAACAATACACCAGGACTTCATTATGCCTTGTTTATGATTGACATAAAATGGAATTTAGAGATTGCCTAAACTCTCAGATCTCTTTGAATCAATGGAAGAAGCAGTGCAATGCCTCTAAAGGAAGACTGGAAGAAGCACCGATGAAAAGCCAGTACCCCACTGACATTAGAGCCCAGGTATCTATGCAGTCTATCTGTTTCCAACTATCTATTTACTAGCAAGCTACGTCTACATTATGAAATAGTCTTTCTATGAAAGCTTCTGCCTCTCCAGACCTGAGGACCTGTTAAATGTGTTGTTCCCTTCTCTCTGGGGTGGGAAGGTAAAGAGTGAATGGTCCTACTTCCCACAGGTGAGGTATAGCTACTTAGCCACTTATGATTAATCAATGTAGAAATCATGCCTGCTTCATCCAGTCCTTTCCCGCCATTGTATCTGCTTTACATATCACTATTTGCCCAAAGCAGTCTGCAAGCTGACATGGGATTGTAGCTGTCCACAGCAGCATCTCCCTGTACCTCTCCCCACATGCCTTGATGTGTGGTCAGCTAAAAGGCGTTGCCAGCAATCCTCTCCTGTGAATTCAATACTGTAGACGAACCTTTCAGAGAGCTGACAACAAGTGTACTTACTTTACAATAATTATTCAGTCTGTTCTAGTTTACATGAAGGTGTAGAGTTGACATGAACCATTCTGAGAATAAAGGAGTAAAAAGCCATGATTTTTTTTAGGAATATTTCATTAGTTGATTAGTTCTCCATTGGCATCTCCAAGCCCAGCTGTGGGACATCAATTTATGGTGTGAATATGTCTGCAGGCATATAGTTCAAGGGAAATCCTGACTAAAAAAACCCACAAAAATAAATAAATAAACAAATAAATAAACAAACAAACCACTTTGTTCAGACAGCATGAGATTTATTTGCTTTTACTTTATTCTATAAAAGCTAGCAGAGAAAGAAAATGCATAGCTATTGCGCACTGGAAATGCACACATACAAAAGTAATATTGAACAGTATAAGTTGCTTGTTTAATTTTAGTTCTGCTCCCTGGATATTTAAAAAGATACTTAAAGACTAACATTTTTGGAAGGTTTGATCAGAATGCATATGAGAAGGTATCTGAGAAATTTTATTTAAAATGTTAAAATGTATTATAAAAACTTCAGACAAGACCATAGGCTTATAGTGTACCAGAGGTCTTAAGGAATGTATCTAGAAATAGCTTAGACATCCTTAGAAATATAGCAAGAAACTACCATAAACCAAGGCTTTTACATTAATGTAAACAATGCCTTGCTGTCTAATTGCTAAATTGGCTAGCAGTTCTCAAGAAATTACTGAACCAGGTGAGTGCATGTGAATGCTAAACCATGGGCCCCTAGGGAAAAGAGGGCAGTTAGTTGGCCTCGCTTTGAGTATTGCCATAGAATACAGGTATGAAAAGATGATCTGAAGAGGAAGAGAGGTTTTCCTGCAAGTTGGCAGATCCTTAGACATTGATCAAAGCCAATATGTATACAATGTGTTCAGAACTGGCTCTCAATTTATTGAGGTAACAAAGGCTGGGAGATCCTCAGTATTGGAAACACCTTGACAATAGGATTTCTAGGAAAAATTAAGGTATTATGAGCAGGTACTTCTGTTTAGAAACTAGAGTCTGCTAAGCTCTGCACAGCCCTTCTATGAATCCTGGAACTTGTGCCAGTGGTGGAGGTGAGGAATAAGACTGTTGACTCAAGCCAGCTCAGCTCAGCTGTGTTGTCACCTCTCATACTGTTTACCAGTGTACATGTGCTCTGCTGAATTGTCACCTTTTGGATTATTTACACAGAATCACAGAAACACAGAATTGCTTAGGTTAGAAGGAACCTCTTGAGATCATCTAGTTCACTCCTCCTGCTCAAGCAGGGTCAGCTACAGCAGGTTGCCCAGGACCATGTCCAGTCAGGCTTTGAATACCTCTGAGAATGCAGATTCCACAACCGCTCTGGGCAACCTGTTCCTGTTTTTGACCACCCACACAGTAAAAATGTGTTTTCTTGTGTTCAGATTGAATGTCATGTGCTCTAATTTGTGTCGTTTGACTCTTGTCCTGTCACAAGATACTATTGAGAAGAATCTGGCTCCATCACCTTCATTCCCTCCCATCAGGTAAGTGTGCTGTTCCCAATTCTCACAGTTCCAGACTCCCAAAACCACTCAAGCTTGCTTTGCAAAGAATGGCTATACTGCATTAAGATGCAAATGCACCTGGAAGAAACCTAACTAGGTTTGAATGGTGCTGTACTAATAAGTCTTGTCATACCTGAACCAATTTGCATTGCCTACATCCATTGTTCTGCTGATACAATACACAGAAAATCCATCTCTAGATAACTGAGACGTATATTCATATTTATAATCATTAGCAAGAAGTGTAGCTATTGGCTGAGAGTTTTGTTTTAATTACAATTTATCTTTAGTGTGTTGTACATCACAATAAATGTAAGCCCAGAAGCTAGTGTTGAATCATTTTGATCCATTGCATTAGGTAGCTTAACAATGTGACATGCTGAAATGACAAAATACCAAATCTCTGTTGAAGATGTGAAGTGCTTAGAATTACTTTTCATTCAGAAAGAACATATCATTTTAGAAGAGGACTTGTGGAACAGAAATAGCATGATGGAGGATAAGACAAGCATCTTTCAAGGTCATAGGCTGTCAAAGTCAACAAATTCAAACACAATGTCTAGAAGCAGGAGTTTTTAAAATATAAATACCACAGATTTTTCTCAGAATCTGTGTTATGTAACTCCAATCTTGGGAAAACTATCTTTTCAGTCTAAATGCATCATTTCAGACTTTTCAATCATATTATGATATGTTCTGTTTCAAAATGTTTACATAAAGCAAACTCCAGTTTAATGCATGGGCTACCTGAGAAGGAAACCTGTTTTTCACCCTATTAATTTATGACTTTACAAAGACAGAACAAAACTTTTTTCCAAGACATATTATATTTCTTTTTCTCTATGTTTGCCCAAAATTTCATTTTTAATGACATTTCAGGAAGGATTGTGAAAATATATGGGTTTCATTACACTTTGCCTTTTGTTATATACATATATATTAATAAAGGGATCTATTTTATCTGAAATGGCATATACTGACATTACAGTTAGTCTAAAAAGTTCACAACACCTTTCGTAAAAAACAGGAGACTTAAATTTCAGTGCAATGATTTTCGTCCTAACAGTGAGCTAAATGTACTTTCCTCACAGAGTATCTTTACAAGCATTTCCATTTAAACTAATGGTTCACACCACATCCTCCAACGGATTTCCACCTGTTTTAATAAAAATGACCATGTCAGCATAACTTCCTCTCCAAGACACTGCGAGCAGAGGAAATTATATACATGTAAGTGTGGAGAGACTATTGGGAAGAATGGGGAGGGAAGACCAAACTGAAGAATTAATCCACCTAATGAACCATTCTCTAGTTCCTTCAGATTGAACTGATGCAATTTATACCATTTGTATAAACTGTAGCATATTGAAAAGTAGGGAAAAAATGTTAACACATTTGTCAACAGGCATTTTGCACTTTTCATGGGCTTTCCATCCATAAAGGAACAGTAACAGGTCCTGCTGATGTTTCTGAACTTCAAAATCCTTTCTGAATTAGGCTTCACCAAGGACCCATAAGGGCTATGTGGTCAAGAGGAAACTAAAGCTGGCAGAGATTAGTTTGAGAGTTCAGGTGAAGAAAAGTGCCAGTTAGTTTTCTACAGCAAGGTCTCAACTATTGAATCAGTTCTCACAGGAATGAATTAGCCCACATCCTTAACATGCCTGAACAAAAATACTAAATGTACTTATTTTTAGAAGACATTCCCGTAACAAAGCAAAAATAAACAGAACACAAGAAAAAAAGGTTAAGATATTGGAACAGAAAGGAAAAGGAGACCTCTGCATATTTATGATGCCAAGTAATAATTAAATGCTTGGGACCTGAATGATATTTTGATGGACAAATCAGAAAATGACATAAAAATAGCCAATTAACCTGCAATATGACCTGAAGAAAGTTAGACATAGTATTCAGATTTTATGTTAGTCCAAAATATTTTTTTACTTGAGAATGCATCTGGGTGTTGTTTTCGAAAGAAATCTAGCATCTATTTTTCTTAGTTTGTTTCCTTTCTACCCTTCAGGGATGCTACCTTTCATTAAAGAATCAAATCTCTGCCAGATTCTTCTAACAACCTCTAAAAGAGTAATGTCTCCATGTTAGTTTGTCTGCCAAAAGAGTAGCAGAGAAAAAACAGAAGCACAGGCTGCTAATCAAAGTTTTAGAATTCACCTTCAAGGTGACTACGCCAGAGTAACTTTAAGGTCACTGTGAATGAAACAATTGATGGATGAGAAGTAATAACATAGAAAATCTTTAGTTTCAAATATCAGAATAACTCAAAATGTCCACACTTTAATTACTTTTGTCAAAACACATATTTTAGAAGCAATCACTAAACACTAGTATTGTGAAATGTCATGAAAAATTGAAAACTCAAATGATTTTTCTTAAATGATACAACACTATTACACTTTTGAGTGCTATACTTCTGAGGTGGTTGCTCAAAATTTATGTTAACAGTTCCTTAGTACAATTTAACTTCACTCTGGTTTATTAAACATATATGTTCAACCGAGGAAAAAGATGATGAAAACTAGGTTGACTGAAAAATTAAGTAAAATAGAATGAAAAGGTGGTTAAAACTCATTGTTACTGGAATGCATAGTTTAGTCTAAAAATATTATTTTCACATACATATTTTGTAATTTTTGTAATGTTACTATTGATCAATACAGCTTAATTAAATAGAGTTGCATTGCATAGTTATCAGGGAGATGGGCTTATATCTGGTGGTAAAGAATTTAATAGTCTGTCAGTTTGCAACAATGAAGGAGAACTGGAGGGAAAAGATATGAGAAAGTAACAAACAAGGTATCTTTTTTTTACAGTATAGTTTAAATAATTGCATGGAGTGGGAATCATCAATGCTAGTTTTTTAAGTCTGAGCTAGTCATCTAGACTCGGTAATCAACAGAGGAGGAGAGGCACTTCCAGGTGAAAGATTTACCCCATCCAATAATAAGTGCCTAAGATAGTTGGCATGAATTTAGGTTGAGAAGTAATTTCTCTCTCCACTGGCAAAAGAAGGAGCTTTGATTACTTGGATCACGTGCCTCACTTTTGGCAGACAGAGGTGATGTAACTGCCAGCCCGCATCATATCTCAACATACTTATCTGGACAGAAACATTTTGTAGCTCTACAAAAGCTGAGAAAATAAAAGAAAATGAATCAATTAACAAAAAGACACATTGCAATGATTTTACGTATTGATGTTACTGAGAGTGATAAACCAAGGAACACTCAAGCTATGACTAGGTGACATGATTACAGACTTTTAGTGAGGTTTGTGTTCTAAATCAGTCAAAGAAGTATTATCAGGGCAGAAGAACATTTCTAATACTCTGACATTTTGTACAGCTCACTGTCTAGTTGATAGTGTTGAAGGTGCACTAGAACTTGACAGTCATAAAATATCATATAAGAAAAAATACTAAGACAAAATTAAAGCATAAAGTTAGCAATTATCAGAAAAAAAAGAAATATGAAAAGCTCCAATCTGAGTTACGACAGGTGACTATATGAAATGAATTGAATTAGCGGATGTAAAGATGTGCAAACTGTCTTATCTTTTTGGCCCATCTGTGCAGACAGTGTATGTCATCAATTCTGTGTGCACAGTGTTTTTTCTCTGAAACAATCTCCATAAAACACATGCTACTTCAATAATTGTCTCAGACTGAGGATCAAATACGTTCATTTGGTGTATGCTGAACAAAGCTCACGTTCACTGAGAGGAGCATTTGCTATATGAGAGTTGAAAAGATTTAGGGCAGACAGCAATAACTTACAGAATGCAGATCATGTAAAAACAGACTATCTGAAATTGAATTTTTTCTTACTTTGCTTTATATTGTATATAGAAAATTGAGTACATATGTATCTTGTATTCCATCATTAAATACTTTTTTGATAGTTGTTTCAGAATCCAAATCCAGTTTAACTAAAGTAAGCTTTATTTTCGTACATACAGGTCTCTGTTTTCTCAGAATTGCCCCATGGAGAGAAGAAATTATTTGCCCACTCTCCGGTGTTACGAGACTTCTAGCGTGGATTTTATTTGTTATATTTCTAGGGACCTAATGTTTAAATGTCTACACCTAAGCTAGTTGTCTGAGCCTCTACTATAGCCAAAGAAAATGAAGAGGCATTTTTAGGGCATGATTTATGTGATGCGTTTTAAATATTTATTTTTAAATAAAATGAATAATTTATCAAAGTAGCCTTTTTTTTTTTTTATTTTCTCCATAAGTTGTAAAAGGAGTCTGGATGACTAGTTCAGAAGTATCTGTCTATGTTTTAGATATATAAGGTTTGGCGAGATGAATCACATCTTCAATGACTCAGTCATCTACAAATCTAACCATTGGGATGCTTGAAAATAGAAAATAAACCTGTGCAGGTCCGTGGGCTAACATTTCTGCCATGACACTGAGTTGAGCTTTATGCATTCATTGTCTACAGTTCACGAAGACTCTAGAGTAACTTCCATGCATATCATCCAGAAGGAAATAATATTACTCAGGGAGGGTTCATTCTTCATTTACAGTTTGCAGAATATTTACAAAGTCACCTAAAGCCAGTCATAAATCTAAATAGAGGCAAAACCACATAGACAATGACAAGAGATTTTCATAAAAATCCAGGGAAGAGGGGAAAATGAGAATACAGCTCCTTATCTACTCCATGCTCTTTCAACTTCCAGGAGTATATTTATACTTTAGAAAGAGCAGAAAGTATAACTCTTGTTGACATTATACTGGTGCTGAGGTAATGCCTGATGGATTTTGATTTTGTTTTAGTTTTGTTTTGTTTGTCATTGTTAATGGAAGTATATTACTAGCTTTTTAGCTTCTTAAAAAGTTTCTGCACACAAATTAGTCAGATACATTGAAGTAAAATACAGCACTTACAGTTGATTTAGACTCTCTAAAGATGATGACAAAGTTTCCCCTGAGATTTTTTGGAGGAATCGAGTACTCATTTGATGAGAAGTAAAAAACAGTCACGGATCAGAAGCTAGCTAAGAAGTGGAAAACAAAGAGTAGGAATTAATTATTACTATTCAACAGGGTGAAGGTTATCATATCAGGAGCTCTTAAACAATATTGGTAAGGAATTTTAACGGTCCTCTAAAAAGTTATGGCAGACAGGTAACAAAATTGCATGGGAGTGTTAAACACAATATCTGTCTGGCCTAAGTGTACTGATAGAAAGCATTTATATATGTGAGGATGTAACAATCCAGCACTGGGGACAACAGAGCTACCCCAGGAAAAATAGACAGAATTCTGCTGACATAAAGTTGCACTTTACAAATATAAGATATTTTGCTTTTTGAACTGAGATGATCCTCGCCTCTCAAAACAAAACAAAACAAAACAAAACAAAACAACTCTTCACTAGTCTGGGCAGTTTTAAAGCAGCATATCTGCATCCAGGCACAGAGGATTATGTCTGCTTTACTCAATTCTTAAAGCAACAAACTGTTTAGGCATGGACAAATCTTAGGATGGCTTATAAGGCAGACTGAGAAACTTAAGAGGTAGTTAGTATAGCCTCACTGTCTTCGTATAACATTCATAAGGAAAACTTCAGAAGCGATCTTGGGAAAGATGACAGCATTTGAGCTCTTTAGAGATTTCCAGGTAGTTAGTGTATTGTCTGCTCTTTGGAGCAAGCTTGCATAGGTAGTCCACAAAGGAGCTATACAAAGAGAAGATACCCAAGAAGTGGGGTGTGCGGTACTTTCTTCTTCTTCAGAGAATGCTCTTTCAAAGTATAGTCAGCATTCTTCTTTTTTTTAATAGTTGAAATATAATTTTTATATTTAATTAGATATATGTTTGCATATTTTTATATTATAAGGCAGAATGTTTAAAAAAGTTCTTGTTACTTTTACTGTTTCAGTTTTAATAAGCAACATGCAGAAGTCACTCCCTGCTATATGATATCATTTAATCCAAACACCTGTTAATATTCAAGAATGAAAAAGTCACCCTTCGTTTGGATATGCATTACAACAGCAGACAACTTTATATAAGGCTTGACAGATAGTCTAGCTACTGGCCATATTAAAAAGTAATGCCCCTTCAAATAAATTGTGTTGTAAACCTTCTGCAGATTTCTGATGATCAGAGAGAAGGTACTATTCTAGATAGACTATCACAATCTGCACGTTTCCTTCCTGGTAACTAAATTATGGCATTTCCATTTGGGAAGGAAAAAAAAAAGGCACACAAGATATATTTAACCATTTCACAGTTATTGATTAACACCTCAAAGCCATCTTCATGCATATCAGTGGTAGATAAGAAGTGAAAGAACAAGAGCAAAAGAGGATAATAACCAAATTGACCAACAACCAGAGACAGTGAAGAAGCTGCTGCAGTCTGCTGAGAAAATCTGATGTGTATTCATAGTTACACATACATGCATAGGTACAAAAAGGCCTACAAGTATCCTCAAATGGAAGCATTGCCGAGTACTGAAATAAAACTCTGGTTTATAAATACAAATACCATACTATTAATCTCTATGACAAAGAGACTTTTTATGATATTCCAGGCTTCTTTTTTTTTTTTTTTTTTTAATGTGGGAAAGAAAAGTAGTCTCTCTGACATGGAAGCAATACACTTGAAGTAAAACTACATCCATTTTGCTAAAAACACGTGGTCAGAATGAACTCCTGAAATCATAGAATCAGAATCATTAAGGTTGGAAAAGACCTCTAAGATCATCAAGTTAACCCAACACCACCATGCCCACTAAACCATGTCCCTAAGTGCCTCATCTACACGTCTTTTAAATCCCTCCAGGGATGGTGACTCTACTACTTCCCTGGGCAGCCTGTTCCAAGGCCTGACCACTCTTTCAGTAAAGAAATTTTTCCTAATGTCCAGTCTAAACCTCCCCTGGTGCAACTTGAGGCCATTTCCTCTCGTCCTATCGCTGGTTACTTGGGAGAAGAGACCAAATGAAATAATCAACAACTGTTAATACTATGTACTTAATATGCTGGGTATAGGATAGAATCTAACTGCTATATTTTCACTTGACTAGTGTTTTTCTTCACAGGCTTTTCCAAACATTGAAAAAATAGATGTTTACCTGGAGAACCTTACACTTTTTGCTCATGCTAGAATTTTCAAATGCATTCAGAATGTCTCTCTTCTGTTTTATACATGCTAAAGCTGCTTTCCTTCAAAAGTGTTTCAACTATATCACTATAAGACTAACAATCTCCAAGTCTTTAACCTTTCAGTTAAATGTGCTATTATTTCTGGTTTGTTTCACTTTAAAGTGAAGTTTTAAATAAGGAGTGCAAAAACTAAATGGAGGGAGTCTGAAATTATTATGAATCAGTAATTTCCTCTTTTTTATATATGTATGTATGTATGTACACAACAAGTAAAAAGAAATACTTTCTAAATATCACCCACGGAAAAATTCAGTCTAGGATCTGAAAAGCAATCTGCATTAATTTGTATTGCGCTGTTTGCACTTCAGCATAGCAAAAGGAATCTGTTCACTTAACAGCTGCCATTTTAACACAGACACTTTTCCAGTGTAGAATTTCCCTTTAAAGGTTATCTCAACACACTTATCAATATCCAATAGACAGTTGCACAAGTACAATTTTGTAATTGGAAATCATTTTCTCACACTCCTGAGTTGCCGTAACATTCTGTTAATTGATACTATTTGTTAAAGTATCTGTAATGAAGAATACTGTATTTCCGTCCAATAAACCGGATTCATTAGTGTGTTGTTAAACACTGTGCTTTTGAAGAATGGATAAGAAGCTGCAAGAACAAAGTACTTTCCCAGTTCTTTGCTTCATTAAACAGTCTGAAGGACTTCTCCAAAGGGCACAGCCTTGAATGCATGGGTTATCTCAACTAAACCTCTGCATTGAAGAACCTACTTCATTGGGAGAGACCCCTTCATGCCTGTATGTGAATGATAAAAAAGAACAAAAGACGCAGCTCATTCAAACAGTAGGCATTCATTGAATCCAAGTTCTGTGTGGAAGCAGAGTTTAGGATGCTTGAAGCACAACAGAACAGCAAGGAAATAATTTACGCTAGTGTTACAAAGTTGGAGAATGAAAGCTCTACCAAGTGAGGGAGGATTGCTTTGAAAGCAGATGAATCAAGTTAATTAGTAGTGTATATATCACAGATCATGAAAAAGGCCTTCAGGATTTAAAAGTATCAGCCTAATACTATAAACACACAGAATGCATTTTACATTTGCTTCTATTATAATACTTTTTAATGAATGAAATGAAATGAAATGAAATGAAATGGGGATGTGATTGAATGACAGCGTAATAACCTCTAAGAGCAAATCCTACACAAAAGTCTTTTACTTTAATAAAGTATTATTACTAGGGTTTTTCAAAATGATGCCAAGATTTCTGCAAGCAGCAAAAGCAAGATAAGCAAAAATACACAGCCAGTCTTTGCAAATAACAAGCTTGACAAGTTCATCAGCAAGGTAATGCAGCTAATAAAGCCCTTTGATCTCATCAGCACTGGAGGAGAACGAACAACAAACATAAGTCTCAACGACAGATACAGACATTACGGATGTGAACTTCCTTGAGTCTGCCTCTCCTCATCCTCCAAAGTATGTGAGTCCAGGAAAAGAAAAACAGTACAGCAGGGATCCATTTGTAACTAATGGAAATGAGCATTGATAAGTTTTCAGTAAATATAAGCCATTCTTAAGGATTCTTCTTCCACTCTTAATACATGTTTTGGTCACAGGATTTTGACTTATAAAAACAGATTTTATTAATAATATTCCTTGTCTGATTTCCTATGGAAATGAGGTTTATGTCCATGTTTAAGTGTGTGTGTGAGAGATTCTTGCTCCCTGGCCCACGAGCTTTTAAAATCAGCTCTTTTCAGTCAAATTTAACAAAGGAATAGAGGTCTCAAGCAAGTTCATTATGTCAGCTTTTCTGCAAATAGGCAAACTGGCAGCAATTAAGGTACCTCAGCTGAGGGAAAAACAGCAGCATAAGCACACATATTAGACACCTGAGAGTCTAGATCACATCAGGAGATGGAGGAGAGCCCTTGTAAGTGCCCCAAAAAAGGGAAAGGTTTTCGTCAGAGCTAGCACCTTTTTAGGCATCAAATTTAATCAATCATGAGACAGGAAACCATAGAAAAAAAGGTTTCATTAGTTCTAGTGCTTATACTCTTCTAGCATAGATTTGTGAGGAAACATAAAATTTTCTTCAGAATGGTTCCCTTGGTTTCCTTCCCACTCCCTTTTATATTTTACTTTTCATCAATAGATCTCACCAAAGTTAAGAAAGAAAGTGTCTTCATCACCACATTAAAATGATGACATTTTGAGGAATAATTGTAGTTTAGGCAAAATTATGTTATTCATAAAGGAATGTATTTTATGCGGAAAATACTGACTTGCTCCCAGAAGACATGAAAAAAACATATCTTGAAAATTGTGGGTTTTGACATCATTTGAAAACTAATTGAGAATCACGTTTATACCTGACAGAACTCTAGTTCAGCCTGGCAACCGATTCTTTCAACACACAGCTTAAACAGAGAAGACCCTCTTTCATCATAGGGAAGGTAGTCTTTTCCCAGGAAGAAAAGTATGCAGCTCCAAGCTACCAGCCCTGTAAACTTACAAGACGACATTTAAAAGCAAGAGTTTGGTTTGTAGATAAAGATTTCCCAGTTTTTAAATTCCTATCAAAGAATTAGAAGCCTCCACAGAGAAGTAAAATTATTTTACAGTGCATGTAACAATCAAGACTTTTCAGATACCACAGCCTTTATATACAACTAAAAAGAAGTTAAATGTTTGTAGTTGTTTCTACACAGAACATGATGAAACAGAAATATCTGAGCTAGCTCTGGCACCAAAAGAATTATATTAAGTCAAGAAAATACTTTGTTCTGGCAATTATTCCCTTCTGACTTCAGCCTAAAGTAGGTGGATAAAATGATGAAAATATTACATTTACTTTTTTTACTTTTTTTACTTTTTTAACTTGCTAGGGTGAAGTTGGGAATTCTCCAGATGATGACTGAAATGGCATGGAGTTAAATCATGTCAGAAACATCCACAAACTAATACCCAGGATAGGGGCAATAGGACCTGGACCTACACAACTGCTACAGACAAATCTCCCTGTGACATTTAATGTGTATTTTAACTAGACTATTGAGTCACTGTTAATAAATATTTCCCTAAATGCATATCTGAACTGGTTGCTGATTTCAGTGGAGTTGCATTTCCAGCAGAGTGCACATTCACATTCAAAATCTTATATAATATACGTATTACATTATGAATATAGGATATTCATATTATATGTATAATATATGAATATAGAATATTCATACTATGTGCTTAAGTTTTGTTATAAAATAATACTCTTTCCTGAAAGTGACCAGAAGCCATGAAGCCACTGACAATCAATCCCTCCATTTGTCATAATAATACAACATTTTCTTCTCTTTTTTTTTATGGTAATAATCACTAAACAGCAAAAAGCAGAGGTATTAGGGGTTGGCACATAAAACTGTAAGTACATACACTGAAAGATGCAAATAATTTAATGTGCAAATTTGGTTAACACCAAGACATTACTTTGGCCAAGAATAGATCAGACAGTTACAAGACTGGGCACAAAAGGTTGTCTGAAAAGACTTTGCCTATGGAGTGGAGTTTGGTGTTTCACAAAATTTCCCTTCTGATATATGATGTTTAGACTCACCACTGAACATTTCATCCAGCCCACAAACATGATTTATACTGTGGTGTTCATCACCATTTGTTAGAATAATGCTTGCCATATCTCTAGGGTCTTTCACCTTCTAAATGATCTTTCACAGGTGAATGAGATGACTAATATAACTTACTGTGTCTAGAAAATAACACTGTAATAAATTACAGACCTTACAGCATGTTCTGTAAAGAAAAGATAAAGTTATAGATGGGCAAGTATTGGAATACTTACCAGCGGACAAAGAAATACAGTAAAATAGGAACACCCTGCTTCTCACCCTGTTTTGAAACTGACCCAGTCTGGGAATAACTCCATGTTTGACCTGAAGGCTGATGCACATTGTCTTTTAGCTAAGTTGAGTGAACTGAAAACTTGTATACATGTGTGTGTGTGTACATATATATGTATACATATATACACACATCAGTATGTACAGAATCAGCCATAATCAGCATGTACCTTTGCATTTCTGCTAGGATTTTTTCCTAAGTATAAAAGCTCATTCCTAAGAAGAACAATGAGTTTAGTTAATCACACTAAAAAAAAAAAAAAAGACTTCTATTACTGATGATGTACTGAATTATCTTTTGGTGTTAATGTGGCATATCACTCATTCACAGAAATAGATAATTGGATTATTAAGATGGTTCTTATGCAAAGATCCTCTTCTCTTTCTCTTATTTTCTTAAATACACACTAAAGGAATAGTAGTCCTTTCACTGAACTGAGATATCTTTAGGGCAAAGTCTACCTTACTGTCCCTTTTTTGTGCATTCTTTGACTGAAAACCTTCCACTGTTCCTCAAAAATTATGATAATAATAGTGACAGAGCTTTACTGAACCTGGCAAGTATGAAGAAAGAGCACACTGTCACCTTTTCGCTCTAAGCCATAGTTTACCAGTTTAACTATCTAAATGATACATACTACACAGGATTCGGTACTAGAAGATCGTACAGGAGTTATTATCAAAGTAGCTAGCACTGATAGTTATTGTTGTATATTTATGGAATAACTGAGTGTGCAATGTTCACTTCTGTCCTGTGACAGTCAAGGGGGGTTTCCTTCTGCTTCATCATTCTTGATCTTTTTCTTAAGCGAGCCCTAGTATTTATGTGGTCAGCCATATAAGGCAACAGATCCAGCTGAACATAATCCCTACCAAACATATCCGTATACCTCCATGTGTGTGTGTGTGTGTGAAATTTGCCACCAGATCAGATCCCTGTCCAGCTAACAGTGTAGTCTCATGAGTGCTAGCAGTGGTATAAGAAACAAGGTAGGAAGACATAACTAAGGGCAGGAAGGTGAGACTACTTGCTCTTAAGCTGACTTAAATCAACTGTGAAATTGCATCCCCCTTATAGACCTTCACCGGCTGAATGAAGTTCAGTGTGAGAGATGAGGTTAGATTCCTTAAACGCACCCAAAAGTCATCCTCATTCATAGAGATTTTGAGGAAAGTTCTTAGGTCTTTTCTCTTTTTTTTTTTTTTTTCACAATTTGCCTTAAGTGCTGTTAGACAATTTCACTGTCAAGGATATAAATATGGAACAGCTACTTGCAATGATTACTTACCTCAAAGTGACATCAGATAGGAAGTAGCTTCTGATGTCTTGCAATCCATGCTGGGCAATTCAGAATGGTAGTGAAAATTAACTGATCTATGTTAAAATTATATCCTCATAATATCCACAAGTATTACACACAAGTATTACACAGGGAAGTATTAGCGTTTTTAAAGGTGTGTGATTGCTTAATCGAGAAAGCATGTTATAAAGCCCCAGAAATCCTCCTTCCATAAAAAAGCAGCAAGGGTAATCACTGTATTTTTGTTAGTTGAAGCTGTAGTCAAGATCACTGGAAAGTCATGGGCAGTATAAAATAATGGACTCTGTGCATTTCACATCATTCCTCAATTTTCTGCCACCTGGCAATAACGTTGTCTGTTTAGCAGCCTCTATGGAGGACAGCAGTTTGTAAAAATGCTTGAGTAGGAAGAAAAGTGAAAGCACAAGAGAAAGAAGTAAAGAGGATGATCTTTACAAAGAGCAAAGAAAGGAAGGTGGTGAAACTGGAAGAAGATTGCTTTAAGAAATTCAAAGGAAGAAGAAAGAAAGATGAAAAGTAGAACTGAAACAGGTGCTTAAAAATTGGAAGATAAGATGGGAATATCACTCATGCTATTTAATAGCTGTACCTAAACTCCCATATTCACACAGGCGTGCTTGTAAAGCCCTTTGTGCAATGTATTTGCCATTTGAGGTGAAATATTTTGTGAACATTCTTCTCTCCAACAACCTCCATGTGGACTGACTGTGACACAGAAGAAATCCAGAGAGATTTGATGGGAAGGGAGCTTTAGCACACACAGAATCCGGACCTCTAGGACCTACAATACACATCACTCAGGTATGCAACCCTCCTTCTCCCAGTACCTGAGTGGAAAAGACCACTTTTAAGAGAGCTTTCACAGTGGCGAACCTCTCCAAATTCAGAAATTACATTCAATAACTATGCAACCTGCCCATGTGAAAAGCTTGGGGCTTGACACACCTATAACACAGAAATACAAGTATCAAGAGAACTGAATTTTAAATAGATTGTAAAAATCTCTTTTTCTTTTTTTTTTTTAGTTAGCCTAAAAATTCAGTGGGAATTTACTTTGTGACTATATTTCCAGATTTAAACTTTTGATCTGCATTAGATGTTCACACACTAGAATGAGCACAATCTGCAAGAAATCCTCAAAACCACAAAATGTAGAGATGGTGACAATTTTCATGTTCTTATCAAGTTTAGGTACTTGACAAAATATGCTGATAAAATATACATCTTACTGGCTCAAGTCAATCCCAAGAACTTCATTTTCTGGGGTGGGTCTCATCTCTCTGAATTTTAGCCATCCAAGAGCAAGGTTTCTAAGCTGAGATGTATTGGCTTCCTCTCTAGCTAGTGGAGGGAAATAAATGTTTCCAGAAAATAATTAATCTTGCTTAATTTAGAATCAAATTAATTACTTTTCTGGAGAGGCTTATCTACCTTTCACCACTGATTGTGGAAACTAAATGTCAACAATTTAGCCAGCCAATGTTAGTTGCAATGAATCTAAACTTTAAACTCTGACTCAGTCAAAGAACTCCACGTCAAAACCCAGACTGCAGATCCTGCAAAACCTGGCTCAGCCCCTGACTAATTATGGAGGTACCTTACTTTTTACATTAAAATACTGAAGATAGGGAACTACTATATGTGTATCTGCATTTGTAACTCCTGCCTAAGACAGGAATTCAGAAACAAGATATCGTTCTGCCTCAACACCCTGTGGAGCTTTTCTGGGAATGACTGCGTGTGAGATTGAGTTCCACACAGAATCTGTTTGCAGTTACCACAGTTTTTTAAAACATCACCAGAAAAAGTTGATTTAGCCTCAGTTTAAGTACTAAGGGGTTACAATAGTCCCATGGGAATGGAGAAAGAGATGGTCGCAAGCCTGACACTTTCATGTTTCAGGAAACTGCCTTAACAGTTGGGCTTCAGGCTAATACAGGTAGAGGGAGGAGGAAATGTCTACACACCAAGCAAAATGTAGCAAGGAAAGCAAGGTGTTTGGGTTTTTTTTTCTTACCTTCTCCCTAATCTTTTCATGATTTCCCATTAGCCATACAAAGAATTCATTCATTAACAGCAGCTTGAATAATTTGTTCAGAGTAACAAGGTGATGACCTGACAAACATCCCTAGAACATATTTAACCTTATCTGTAGGAATAATTCCGAAATAGGATGTGGGACAATTGGTGTACGATTTCTTGTTCAATAGACAACTGCAAACTGCAGAGTAAATATCTGTATCCAGGATCTTTTGATCCCAAACAAACGAGTCTCTCTGGTCTCTTATTATATAGGAATGATGAGGTGTTCTTTACTCTTTTTTTTTTTTTTTTCACTTGCCAAAATGTTGAAAGATTGAGTCAATTAATCCTTATTCAAACAATGTTTCCTGCAGAAAAAGCTCTGTTATAGGCTTCCTCTTTCTGTACAGCAATCAACACACTTTTATCACTGTTCTGCCTTGTGATAAAAACAGGGAAACCAAAGAACCCCAACAGGTACACTGCACAAAGATACACAGAAATGGAAGCAAAAAAATCTGCCTGTGTTTAGTCTGCTAAAAAAATAAAACTAAAATCAAGCCCATCAAATGTAGATGCAAGAGTTGCTAGCAAAGGGACAAAATTGAGTCCAGTCCAATCAAAAAAGCTAAAGACCACCAATCCTCCTCCCTTCAAGTCCTAGCAACCCAAACTTGTAAAAACATTCCTCTTCCAAATCATTAGCAGTGGAGATAATTGTAGGGACATGAGTCTGAATTCCTCGTGGTGTTGAATGGCAGTCTTAGAACTGCTGGTCTGTTTACTTTCTTGGCTGCTGGGTTAATGATATAGACAGCTGAACAATTGGAAGGGAATTGAACTGTATATTGCAAGGTTTTTCTCAAATCCCAGGAGGATAGATGACCCTGCTGTGCTTTCATTTTCTACCCACCCAAAATTATTTTCCCTGAAAACCTCCTACCAATCTTATGCTTGCAATAGCTTAAAATTGCACTGTTTCCTTTCCTTGTGGAGGTGTCTTTTGAGGTGCCATTTCCCATCCAATTTATGGTACAGTACTAACTTGTTGTTGTGAAAGCTTGTATTCCAACCTCTTTCAAAATATTGAAACAATTTATAACATGGAAAGGACATTTGAAATTTAGGAGAAGACAGAAAATACTTTAAACTTATTGGCATTGTCATATCACGTAATTTTTTTTCATCTTCTCTCTTAACAACAGAACAGACTCACACATATAGGAAGTCTGGGCTGAAAAGCAGAAAAACCTGAAAACACACTTAAGGGTTCACAGAAACCCTTCTCCTGAACAGTCTTCCTAATTCTCTGTTGCATTTCATGGATCAAAGGACATGATATGCCAGAAAAGAGAGCAAAAATGCACTCTACACAGCTATTCCAGGGCAGAAATTTTGTGCATATGGGTCCCTTCAGGGAAAAAATATGTACAGTCTGATTTTTCCTTTAATTCATATTTACCTACTACTAGATCAGAAGCTTCACTCTCCCAGACTGTTTCAAAAATCCTCCATCTTCTTCCAAAAGGGTATGGAAGACCTCAGAAATAAATTCATAGCTTTTATCCCCTTCTTGTAACAGTGAGGGATTGAATATCTCTCTGTGACCCTGAATTTATAAAAAGACTATCAGGTAGACTATAGGTAGACTATACAAGTTGTTTGGCAACCTAACCCAAACAAGGATCAAGGCTAAATAGGAGCAGATAATAAATGTCTGGAAGACCAGGCATGTGTATTCCTATATTGTAAAAAAAAAAAAAAAAAGAAAAAAGGAATGACCACTAGTTCTCCTCTTGGAAGCCAGTATGAGATCCCACATGATTACAACTTGGCCTCATTTAAATTTAAAAATCCGTATTATTTAATTCAAATTTATGTTGGAGGGAGTGCAACACAGCAGAGACACTGATCTGCACCCTTTGGTTGTGCCTTACAATTACACCTTCAGAAAAGTAAGCTGTCACTATATAGATAAAACAACCAACTTTCAGATTTTGTCACCAAAACTAGAAACCTGCTATACAAAATATGAACAATTTTAAATTTTCTACTTTTTTCCTCATTCCACTTTTGGCTACAAAACAAGCTGCAGTCAGAGAAACATATTGGCCCTAACAATTTAAAGATTGGAGTAAAGAAATCTTGCTGAAAATGTAGTTCTAACACTTTAGAGTAAATATGTATTTTTCAAGAAAGCACTTCCTCTTCCAGTACAAAATTAAATTTTTGATTCATAAGCTATGACAGTTTTTTTCTGGGAGTGAATTTTCCCTAGCCAGCCAACCAGAATGAGGCAGAAACTTCACTTGGATGAGGAGACTGAGAGTATAATTGTTAAATAATACACCAGTTCTTAACTGTTGGTCTTAAATATTGTTAGATATCACTTAAGTTCTAAGTATTTTATATTTATTTTTAAGGGCATGAGAATGACTGTACTAACTGGGACCTGAGTCTGAGAAGCCCAGTATCTTGTCTCCAGCGATGACCAGTAGTAGATGTTTGGGAAAAATGTGTAAGAAAAGAACAAATATTCTTCCTTTGTGTATTTTTATTCTTTCCAGATAAAACCGGAGACTAAGTCAGAAATTCAGTTTTGACCACTGTTTTGGATCCTTCCCCTGTGTATTCATTCTTGCGCTACGACTTCCACCACCCTCTCCTAAAATGAGTTCTACAGCTTAATTATCCACTCTGTGAAAGGTTGTTTCTCTTTTGTGTTAAACTCTGCATCATGATATCTGTAGGTGCTCTTCTAGTTTTGTATGGTGAGGAACAGTGAATAGTCATTCCTTAGTCATTTTTCATTGCCATGCATGATTTAACCCATATCTACCCCATCACTTCTGTATTTTTTTTTTTTCTAAGCAGAAGACACCTACTCTTCCTAACCTCTGCCAATATGTTATCTCCATTATCTATATCTTTTCCAGTTTCTCTGTAAGTTTCTGAGAAAGAACAACAAGAATTTCATGCAGTTCATGAAATTGATGGGGACTTATCATAGATTTATACAACAGCATAATGACAGTAAAACTTCTACTTTGTTTCCAATTCCTTCCTTCATAATTCTTTATGTTCTGTCATTTTTCCTCACTTCTCCTGACTACTGGGTTGATATTTTTGGTAGTGATATACTGTGACACTGTAATGCTTTTCTGACTAGTAATATCAAACTTAGATCTTGCAGATGTTTTTATGGTTATACTTTTCCACATGAGGCACTTTCTGCTCACTGACGCTGAGTTTCAGGTATTATTTTGCTACCTACTTCCCCATATATTACAAAATCTCCTTGGACTTTCATTGTAAATTTTGTAGCCAAGTTTTGAATTTTTTTTTGTCATCTGCAACTTTTACACCTAATTATTTTTTTCCGGACTATTTATAATTATCTCAGGTTGTAGAGATGCTAGGCCAGGTTTGGAGTAAAGCTGCTTATACATGCCATTGTTCTGGAAACTGAATGTGTATTCCTGTCCTTTGTTTCCCACTTATAGATGGCTTGCCCGTCTGTAAGAGCATTTCTTATACTAGAAAAAAAACAGGATTTTTCTTTTTTAAGAGCCTTTGATGAAGATTCTTCTAGAAAGTTAACAGCAGTATACTAAAGCATTTGTGATGCTTTCCTGTTGAGGGTTTTTTCTTTTTCTTTTTTAACCTTATTAATTGTATGTAATCTTTTATTATTGTGATTATTCTCCCTTCTTCTGGTATTAGAAAAGTTATTTGAGCAACTGATATTTAATTCAATAGAAGGCCAAACCTATGTTTTCTGTTCGTTTTCAATTAGAAGGCCAAGATTTTAAAAAATAGGTAGATTTTGGAGCTTAACTGCATGGTTGCAAATATAAGACAATTTAAGAGGGTAACTGTTCAACAAATAGTCGTAACTCATCTGATCTTAAGGTACAAGTCTTGGAACAGGTCAGACGAGTCAGTCATTAAAAATCCCTGGTTTTTCCCCCACTAAACAAAAAGAGAGCTTAGATGATGACCTTGGATGTAGAAGCCTACAGATGTAGGGGGATACAGATATATCCCACCTTGCTTATCTAGACACAATTTGCATGAGGAGATAATACATTTGGGGCATATCTAATGTCATAGCTATCAGCTTTCTTTTCATTGCTTAGAATGAATAAACAGATAGGAAAAATTGCAAGCTTATGAAATTTGTATGGGGTCAGCTAAAGCCTTCTGGAAGTTTACAGCCCTCTTGGTAACGTGGGAGGGAAAAAACAATGGGAGAACAAAAATTCAGGCTCATTTGACAACGGTCTGCCTGTTAACCTACCAGGAATCCATGTATGACATTACCACTTCTTGATAAACATCATTTTATACTAAAAGAGGGAGGATGTTTTTATTGTTGTTTGTTTGGGGGGGGAGGTATTTCTGTTCTTTGACTAAAAAAAAATGTTTTAAAAACTTTTCTTGAGGCTAGCATGGGCATGGAAGAGCAGATGCGTCACCTCACACGGACTGCTTAATGCAGGCAATATTGTAAACAGCACTCTAGGGAAAGGTTTCAGAAGTGCATTTAATTGTGTTTTCCACTTCTTGTAACAGTGAGGGATTAAATTGAGACAAAATGTAATGGAACCAGCTCTTTCCTATCTGCTTAAAGAAAGACAGGAAGCTAACTGAAAACTGTGTTTATTAACTTGCTAGGAAAAAAAGTCTATCCAAAGTTAATGAATTTATAAGCCTATTACTTCTCATGACTAATGGAGAATTCTTCAGCTGGAATCTAAATGAGTGTTATGAGAGGTTAAGAAATGAGGATTGGAACATACTGCATTTATTTACAAGTGTTTAATTCTCATAACCTGATGAAGCTAACTAAGGACATTGCAGCACCCATGTGAAACGAGAAACAATGCTCAATTAGATATTGTACATTACTCAAGGATGTAACAGGTGGTAGGTGTTACTCAGTTTTCTTATCTGTTCATGAGAAATACCTATCTTCTGCACTGCTCTAATAGTTGCCCATGATCTTTATACTTGCTAGAATGCAAATTCTGGAGGTTCTTTCCAGAAGTTTTCTTCTACAAATTATAGTATTGTAAAATTGTATTGAAGCTGCTACTTTCTTTTTCTGGAAGACTTCTTTGCTGGGATAAAGAGCAGAGGAATAAAATATGCTTCTTCAGACAAACAGTGACAGTGATTGAATCTGCATCTTCAATGTGGATCAGTGGATACCTGCATGTTTCAAGATAACAGGACTGACTGAATTAGTAAACAGTGACAGTCTCCACTGTGGAGGGAATGATATGAAAAGACTCCGAAGAACAACTATTTAAGGTTACAAGAAACAGTTACTGTAAATACTCATACTTTATATTATCTTTCTGCTTTTCAAGGAACAGGTCTTTTTTAATTCTGTATTCCCATATGCAATATCTCTAGAGGTGGAACACTTGACTGCCTGACTCACTAGAGCAATTAAGAATCGTAATATTAAGGCAATAGTAAGGACATCTCTGAAGTTATTGAAAATATTCCTAGGCTTAAAGTGTCATGTTGTCTTGAGACTTGAGCTATTACATGAATATATAAGGATGGACGTCTTGAATCAGACCAAAATTGCAGCAAGGCCAGAATTTAATCTCTGATTGTTGCCAACAGCAGAAAGATTAAGGTAGTTATGTGGTGATGTTCCCTTTGGATGCCTTGTCCATTTTGGCAATTTGTTGCTAAAGGAATTTTCAAGACAGATGGAGAATTGGGCCTGATGGGTCTTGATAGACATTTCTTCCAGAAATTCATGTAATCTCCTTGCTTTTTCATATCAGTGTGCAACATGGGGCAAAGTCACTTGCTACTGCTTGCTCACAAAACTAGAAGATGTTGGGAAGTAAATGACTTTCCTTGCGTAACAGCAGTAAAAACGTTAGGTGCATGTTAAACAAGCAAAGGGAAAACATCCTTTCCTACACACCTGTGGTGCCAGTCATTCGACACATCAGTTCCTCCTTGCCACCCTATTCCAGCCAAGAAAACTCTGTGCTCCAGGGTTTGATTTAAGCAGCCTTTGCAACAACCTTGGTTAACATGCACCCTTGCTTGCTTCATACCTCTGTTGCATGACCAAGTACACTTCTGTTAGGCATTACACTTTCATAAGGAGTTAACTTGCCGCACTTTCAAACTTTCAGGCTTCTTATAGGTGCAGAGGCCTCAACCCTTCTTCCTGAGAGACTCCAGGCTCAGAGCTTGGCAGGATGGGTTGGCTAATTTTACAGTTTAAGTGAGAGGCTAAGTTGGATGGTTAGGCAGCTGGTCTTCACTACTCCTCACCCTCTGACATCAGCTGCTTCCATTTAGCTGGTGATGAAGACCTGTCCCTGACTCAGACACCAAACCAAACCTGACATACAGTGAGTATTTGCTGTTGTCTGTATGCTGATCTGCTGCCTCTGCCTATACCTGAGTGTTTGGATGGGCATGGCCTTATCCTTATTATAATAGACTGTCCATTTGGATTGTCTGCTGGTTTAAAAAACAAAAATTGAGAGTTATATTTGGCCTTAGACCATACCACTTTTTTCGTTATTGTAGAGTCCATAACGCCCTGAGGTTCAAATCCTGAAATCAGTTGCTACCAGCGATACAAAAGATTTTGAAGAATCTTTGACTCTGATTTTTAGTCTTGAGAGAGTTTTACTAAACAATAACTTGCAAAGTCCAATGCATTATTTTCTTTTTATTTTATATTATAAGGAAGTAAGTCCCTTTTTATTCCATGATCACTTTTTTGTCCATTCTAAATTCTCTTTCTGATGACTCTGTCTTCTTCACATATGGGCAGCCTTATTTCTCTCACCCTGCCATCTTGTCAGTTTTGTTTTATCTTGACAAACACAACTGGGAGCTACTTAGTGTTTGAAGTAGAAGAGTGAAAAAATAAAGGCAGCTTTTAAACTTCTGCATTCTGCCTGCCTACACTCTCTCCCACAGCTCTTCAGTGAGTTAGATTCCTGTTGCATTGAAAAGTACAATCAGGTGAACAAAGCAGCACCCAATTGGATTTTTTTTTTTCACCACTAAATTAAATTACCCAGCTGATCAGATGAAGGGAGGAAGGCTCTGGAAATTCAGGGGAGTGATTAAAATAAAAAAGAAAAACAACCCTGCCTGTTTAAAATGTAAGAGCACTAAAGCAAGCTTTTCTCCTAACTCCATCCCCAATTACTGTTATTTTGGTTATATTGTTTACTACAATATACCTCATTATATTGTTTAATACAAATGCACTGGGCAGTAGAAAAGAGGGTTTCTTGAGAGGTCTTGCAGCAGCAGAGGTAAACTGGAGTAGAGAGGCTGATCAACTGTAGCAGCCACAGGCAAATTAGAAACTAAGAGGAGTGGGAGACTCCTGAGTAAAAAGAGAAGCTTTGGAACAAGGAGAGACAGCAGCTTTATTCCAATGCATTTAGCATATTCATCCTTGTTCTTGTTCACAGTCGTGATAGGATCTACTTGAAGAGGAGTTTTAAACTGTGGTGTAGCCTGCTAATTAAGCGCACATACACATATGCACTCTTGGATTGCCTAATCACAACCAATCTCCAAAGAGATTTGAAACCTCTTTCATGAGCCAATTTCTGTTTCACTTTCTTGCTGATCTGTAATACTTTTTTGATTTATTCATCTTAAATGTGGAAGACTAGATCCACAGGGAAAACTTAGTAGTTGCATTGTCCTTAAGTTGGAGCACCTGACTTTTACAGTATCTAGCAGAATTTTGGCATTCAGGTTCAGTATCCAAATTACTTGTTTAATACTAGAGCCAGATCACGCTGGGCTGACTAAAGGAGCTGATGAGCTCAAAATGTACCATTTGTAGGAGAAGGAGAGGCATTTTCAGTGTGTTTTCAATTGGATCACCCCTGTAATTGTGGGGTTTTTAGGCTGGAGGAGAGCTAAAGCAGGACCGAGGTATGCTGGACCACCTCTGGTAGATCCAAGTCCTTATATGCATCACAATTTGATTCACAAATATGGCTTCTTTAGTAGGACCCTTAGTTAGCTTAGAAGTGTTAGCTTCCCAGCCGTGAACTCTGGAGTACCTTAAATCCCTGCCTTCTCTGAGTGTAGGCTCTTATTTTGACAGAGTTGACATATCGCTTTGCAACAGATTTGCAGTAACCTTACAGGGGAGTAACTAGGGCATAAAGTAAAATGAGGAAATACTGAGAAGGTTTTGAATAAAGAAAAGAAAAAGTGTATGTTTCGGCTTTATTATTCTGCCTTTCGAATGTGCATTGCTAAATGAAAAAAAAAAATTATAAGGTATATTTTCCCATTTAAAAATTATGGATGAAATGCATGAAACAAAATAATGTGGTAAAGAAAAGCATAAATGAAGAAATATCTAATAATCACTCCAAATTCAGCTCTTCAGTTTCAAAATCTTTGATGGCATTGCATCTACTTACCCTAGGTCTTTATATGGAATCCTTCTTTTTCTGTTGGATTGTGTTAGAGAAGTCATATGACCTAAATACAGATCTGATTTAAGCGGATGCCCGTCAAATTATTTGCAGTGTGCTTGTATGTGGCTTTCTGTGCTTTGAGTCTTTGGAGAGATGATTGTCCATTAATTTATGTTTTTCCTGCTGCTTTTTTCTTAAAAACAAAACTATAATATTATATGCTTGCTCTCTCTCTCTTTCTCTTTCTGTGTTTCTCTTTGTCCACCCAACCTCATGCACACTGTAGTCTGAAAGGATCACAAGATTTTAGCACACATATCATTAATTATAGTCTCTCTGGTTCCTATACAACTGAAGAGAGATATTGATTGTTTGAAAATTCTTTGTGTGTTGAAATAAATAAAAATTTTGAATGCCTATTTTTCAATGTATGAGCTTACTGGGAATAAAAAAACTATGAGATTTGTGTTTGTACTGAAATGAATTACATCTAGTTATATCTACTTGCCTTGACTTGCAAATACAGATTTGTGGTATATGCATACATACCACAGAGAGTCAGATAAAATGTTGCAGCAAAGCTACATGGACCTGTGGGATTGTCTGGGAGCTCCAATAACCTCCTGACCTGGCCATCAAGATACTGCACAGATATGATATCTTTCCTATGATGAGTTCAGTGTGAACTTATTTCTTACTTTCAGTTGTTTCCTTACTGACTGAGGTTTTCATGGTCAAGTGAAAAATGGTCACCCTAATAAAATGCAAATGCCTTTTTCTCTTTCCTGGACCTTTTTCTCTTTCCTGGACAGCTTTGAATAAGAGAACAAAAACCTTTGAACTGAAACCTGACTTTAAATGGGAACAAGTGCAGAATGGATTTGTGAAATAATATGTTCATGGGACACTATGTTACCAGCTTTTGATAAAGAGGTTCAGTTGAGGTCAAAGAGGTCAATACCAACATTATGTTTGACAGGTTCAGATATAGCCAGCAGGTCCTCCTAATAGCTTGAATGAAACACTTTTGAATGAGAGTGGGACCTTTATTGTCTGTATGAGGACTACAGATTGGGGCATGTTTCAACTAACTTTAAATCTCCCAAAGTTAGATATCCAGGTTTGACCTACTCACTCAAGATTTGTTTATAGTCAGCAAAGAGTAATAGGCATTCTTAGTCTGCAGTTTGTCTGACCTCTCTTAGATGTTCCTACCTTGGGAATATTAGGGTGAGGTGAATCACTCAAGTTTCTAGTTCTCTTCATAGGGCAGCTTGGATGACTATGTCAGGCGGTGATACCTACCTTTAAGATGCCAGAGTAAGATCCTCTATAATGATCAGTCATAAATATACCATTGTCATTTCTGTTCCCTAATTTGCTTTCTCAAGAGTTTCAAGCATGAAGATCTACGTCTGCCTGTGAGACATAGGGAGGACGTGGGAGCTGACACTGACTATGCAGCAATGTGAACATTGATCTAATAATTGCTTATGAGTAATTGCTAAAGTGGAGAATAGATATTACCTGCCTGGGTGCTGCAGATGAACTAAGTGAAATTCGTCATGTATTCATGAAGAATCTCTATTAGTTCTTCTAGAAGATGTTTTCGATCTGAAGAGTGGCAAAATGTCAACACAATTGTCTCTGAGTTCAGATAAAGTGAATGCACTCAAAGGGTTTTATTGCAAATGAGCTTCTGAGGCATTAATGCAAAGAAGAGAAGAGAATGGTTATGGTGTCTTCAGTTTGTTTGTTTATCTCTCTTGGCCTGAATTTATGACAGCTGTCTGGAAACCTTCCACTGGGAAACGCACATTCAACAACATTTCAAATGTTCCACCAAAACATGTCAAATTCTTCTAATTTCCCAATTGCATCCAGGAAGGTTTCTCAGGAAAAATCTGTTTGATTAACAGCCGGCTTTCTCCTTCTTGGCACTCCCCATGGCAAGCTCCTGCAGTGCTGATAACCTGGGGAGGCCAAGGAACGCTGCCTCCAGTGAAGGCTTCCAGGTTCCCTGCTGTGCACCCAGGCCACTGGGAGTCCTGAGGACCTCTGCTTGCCTTGCAGCTCCTAGAGCTTCCAGACTACTGGCCACATGGCAGAAATCCTGGCAGTAGACCAGCTTAGATTTGAGGAAGGTTGGAAAGTTGTACTAGAAAAAAAATGAAGCAAACCATATTTTTCCTAAAAGAATGATACCCAGGAACTGCTTTTCAAGGAGAAATATCCATGTGCTGCTCAGATGGCCTTCTGAAATGGAGAAGAGTGGGAAGCTATTTAGCAGTATGATTCAGGATGGTAAAAGGCTTTTTGAACAGAGACGTTGTGTTGGTTGCAATGAGGCAAAAGATGAGTCCTGGCACCTGTATTTTGCACTTTTGTGAGATAGCTCTTTATCAGTTTATGATCGTGGTCTGGTTAGGGAAAAGTTGCATGCTTAGTAGTTTAATCAGTTTGAACCAATGAGCAATTCATTTCAGAGTTGGCTCATTTTGAATGCAACATTTTAGCAATTGGATGAGCTTCTCAGCTGACTCTTCAGATGGAGATAAAACTGGTAGAGATGGTTGCTAGGACCTAATTAAGGATCTGCTGCAGGCAGTAACGGCTTACTCAGCCCTGCTATAGCTGGAAGAAGATGTACATTCACAACCAGCAGAAGGTCTTTTATACCAGTACAATTGCATCACCACTGTAGAGGGTGGCATTGCAGTCATTTAGTCAAACTGACATAGTTAAAGTGGTACAAATGAAGGTGTTCATGGGCACTTAAAGTGATACTTTCCTGATACTAAGTTCTGGGACGAATCAGCAGAAGTTTGAATAAAGTAACACACCTGCAGAGTCAGTGCAGCAGTCAGTAGTGAGCGTAGCTGAAGAATTTCAGGGACATGCACCAGACAGAATGTGGAAGATTGGCTAAATAAAATGCTAAGCGAAAGATGACAGGTCTTTCCTTTCTGGAAAGGTCAGGAAGCTAAGAATAAACTAGGGTTTTTTGTGAAGAGGAAAACAGAGCTAGGAAAATTAGTGTGAAGAAGAGAGGGTGAAGAGCCAAGAAAGTACATGCTATTCCCCAGTTTCTTCAGAGACAGGATTTTGCGCTGTACACATATTATGGCTCTACTTGAAATAGTCTCCTGGAGGCTGGGCTGAAAATGAAGATACATGTTTCAAGGCAAAATGAATATGAACTATTATTGCTTTGTAAATGAAAGCAAACATATTAATTACGTTGAAAATAATGTAAAAAAAAAAAAGAAAATTAATTAAACAGTCTCTTTTTTGTGACATATATGTAAAATATGTGTGCAGAATAATCCAATTACAAGCATGTTCAAATTATTGGGCCGAGCTGTTAGTGAAATAGGATGCATAATTTTCATACTACAAAGGAGTGTTGTCACTGTGGTCTTCATCCTTTTACTTTAATATCTCCTGTGTAATGATAAACAAAGATCCAAAGACGACACCAGCACTGCTGAAATGTACAATACGGGTGTCTAATATAATTATAATTAACAGTTTCCATTCATTTGCAGGATATACCCTGATGGCATTGCTCAAGAGAGGGGGAGCATTAGTGGTAATTATGCTTTGACTTTGTAATGTTGGATTGAAATGATGGTTTCTGACAAAACCAGAAATAAAAGAATGGTTGCTTCGAATAGTGTAACAACACTGCCATCTAACTGTTCCTACAGAGAATCACAAGTTATCAGCACAGAAAAATACCTCAGATTCACATATATACACAATCCTTTTATTTTTTATGGTGACTGAATAAAGATAGTCTCTCTATATATATTTTGCTTTTTCAAGGAGTAATATTAAACCTTTGTACTTGTTCTGAATTTGATTGTAAGCAGTGAAATTTAGTTTATCTTTGAATGACAGAGGAGAAGTTAAAACTGTAATGGAAATGCACTTGACACTGGAAATTTGGCTTTGCCCAGGGACAAGATACAAGACAGTGTGTATGCTGGAAGGCAGTGAAAAGCCAAAGGAAACAACAGACTGCATGATCACAGGAATTTCTACTTCAAATCACACAACTGGTCTACCAGTTTGCTACCTTGTACGTAACAAACACTCCAGAAGGATGTTGAAGAAGATTTAAAATAGAAAATGGTAAATAACTAACTCACAGACGGTATCAGTCTATAAGGTTCTATCTTATATTTATGCTGTCTCATGTAGATTGAGATGCTCTCATTATTACTATTTTTTCACATCCTGTTAACACTGCTGCTTCTGAAAGTGACTTTCACCAGCAGACAAGACACTCTTATTTCCTAAACTGACTCTAAACCTGATGTCCTTCAAGCCTATTGGAGAGTGGATTTTTTTCCTATACCTGATATAAGGGGCTTCCAACAATTCGTATTCTGCTCTTTTTTTCCCCCTGTAAGTTCCCTCACTATTTCCAATTATTCAACTTTTCCAGACATTCTTATTGTGTCTCCAATTATTTTCATCACCTGTTTTTAAATCTTTCTGCTTTCTGCCATTACTTTTTTTTAGAGAAAAAATTGTGTGGCATAATCAAGATACATAATTCCATCAGATTAGGTAAAATCAATGTATCCTTTACAACTCTATTTTGTTGACTTGTTTTGCAGTTAGCTGAAATGGACCTAAACATAAGACAGTTTCAAGTGAATCCAAAGGCATGGGAGCTGAGACTGAAAGATCTACAGGAAAAGATCTAGATGCAATAAACCTGGAAGAAAAACAAACTGAAATAAAAGCGAGGTGAGTTTTTCTTTTGGTCCAAAAAGCTTCTCCTCCTAAAAGTCAGTGGGGTTTAGGATCTTAAAACACTTTTGGGGAAAAAAAAAAAAAAATCTGCTGATCTTTGGCTATATCTCAACAGGAATGTTCAAAAAGAAACACATGTATGGACCAGAGCTTTCCACCTTTACTTTTCAGAGTGTTATGATGTTGAAAGCCGAGCTGCTGTTACAGAGCTCTCAGCTCTTTAAAAGCCAAATGACATGAGAGGGAAAGCACAGAATCTCTTTCTTTGCCTGCCATAGCTCTGCAATGCCTCACTCAAAGCCCCGATAGAAGACAGAGAAAAACAAGTACTTTAGGCTGAATTATTATTAAATTAGATATTTTACTTGGGTAGAAAAGGCAATTAAAAATCCATATAATTTTTTTGCAGGAATGTTCACTATGGTCACTGTCCAGAAGGCTGAAAATACCACATGGGTAATAAGCTATCTACAGGTTCTTTGTGAGACAAAGTACATCTTTCAGCAGAACATATTTTTTCAAGGTTAGCTGCTCAGGACTTAATGAGATGAAATATGTAATTTAGAAGCATGAACATGGTTTCATCTAGTTTCACCCATGACAAACAACATAGTATAATAGTCACCATGGAGATATCTTTTTCTGCTTTATGCTTACAGCATATTCTCAGCCTGCAGTAGCTGCTTCAGAAGAGTTGATGGAGCAGGCTAAGTTTATGATTGCCACCTGGTGGCTACTAAAGAAAATCAATTAGTTTTTGGAAGCTCCAGGATTATTAAGGAATAGCAGTACTGTACTAAAGGTGCTTTAGTAAAAAAAGCATTTCTGGAGTTTCAGGTGGTATCCTGTGGAAAAGCCAGCTGAAATTATGCAGAGAAATGTATGCAAAATTTTCATTCATTCTTTGTCTCACGTTTCATTTTTTTAAAGAATATTTAGATGTTAAAAGAGAAACCAACACACTGAACACATGAGCTGAGATTCAGTCAATATATCATTCATGAGGGACTCCCTGAACTACCCTCCATTAACATACACAGACAGTTTTTTCTTAAGGGCTGGAATTTGTTTGGAGTGAAACTTATTTATAAGCAGTAGCACTGTTTATAAACAATGAAAACCGACAACAAAACCCCTGCAAAGTTAATTTCCTGCGTTTGTTGTTTGCCCTATGTTTACAATTAGATTTTAGGGGAACTTCTGTTATAGAAATAACAATCAGAGCAAGAAAAGAACATATGTTGTCAAGATTTAAAATGCTGGATTACAAATCTCCCTTCTGGTTTATGATGAATTCAATATCATTGACTGTTCAGGCTTACTGTAATGAAAAACTGAAGGAAACTGCATTATTAAGTCACCAACAAATGCCCAACTGTTTCAAATAACAGGCTAATGGTACTTTAACTAACAGAAAATGAAATTCATGACTCTGGGACCACTATGCCATTTGAAAATAGCTAGAAGTGGTTAGAATTTTTTTTTTCTCCCTGTGATTAAAAAAAAAAATATTTGAATAAAGAAAAGTTGTGAATGCAAAGTAAAATATTGGGATTTGGAAGTCCTGTGCCTCACGGTGGATGGAAAGTCTGACTCTGCCTTCCTCTTCTCTGGGCCAGGTGTCCTGAGCAGGCACATCCCTGGAGGATCACCTTTTGGAAAGAGGAGGTAATGAGTCCTGAAGTCCCTGGATGTGATGGATGATGTGAAATGTATTACAGCAAGATGTTGAGACTCGGAGAAGAAAAAGGTTATG
Source organism: Fulmarus glacialis (assembly GCF_000690835.1). NCBI lineage: Eukaryota > Metazoa > Chordata > Aves > Procellariiformes > Procellariidae > Fulmarus > Fulmarus glacialis. Next base: position 19,876 of record NW_009189433.1, on the reverse strand, counting down.
AAGCAAGCAAATTTGTCTGCCCTCTTGACTATTTCATTGTTGTTTCCAGACTCTCCTTTTCTGTCCCCATTAATTTGGAACTGGAAATACGTCGCACACAAAAAGAGCAGGGGGACTGTGCCCACTAGCCTGAAAGTGAGGGCACTTGCATGAAAGATGTGGATCTCAGCCACAGGAAGAAATTGAACCACCATCACCCATATGCTGCATACATTTAAACCACTTTACTGAAAAAAGTATGAGCATGTGCAGTAATACAAGGAGGGCAAGAGGAAAGAAGATGAGAAAGAGAAAGGAATTAACTTCCCACCCCCCTCCAGCCCCCCCACCCCCCAATATCATAAACCTCTTCTCCCTCATTTCAGTTCAATCCTTGGGCATTTGGAGAAAAAGCAGGGATACCTCACATAAAGAGAGGAATTACGTTTTATATTCTTGCATGTATTGTTCCTGCAGTGTTGAATATGGTGTCCAACTCCTGGGGAGAAAATTATTTTAAGAATATGGAATTCTTATGGATATGGAGAATAGGGGAGGTTTATATTTCCTCTGACTAGCTTAAACAGTTTTCTGAGTATGTTTATATTCAGAGAAGAATTTTATTTTCCCACATATGTTATAGAGCCTGTTTACCTGATTCAGAGCTGTAGATTTGCTGCACAGCTGGTAGGAGATGTCAGCTAGGCACTGCAGCCTCAATTTGCATTAAATTTGTTTGTTTATTTAATCCATTATGCTTATAATGGATGTATTCATGCATTTTATTTAGGGTAGAAATCTATATATTCAGTTTTAAAATTTGACACTTCAGGGACATCTCTTAAGGAGTGAAATGAGATCTGAATTATAAATGAGACAGAACATCAACACCTAGATGGCAATTTTGATTACCAGAAGATCAGAGAAAAGGAGGTTGTTCAGCTCTAGGTCTTTGATTCAGCTGCACACAATACAGGACCTGGCAGAGAAATTCAGTTCCAAGTTTCTAAATGCTAAGATTTATTAAGAAAGAGACTGTTCAGACCCTATGGAACATTTGTTTCATGTCCATCTTTGCTTTAAACAAAATATTATGTAAGTTCAAAGGCAGGATAGATTGGTCTTACTGCTGAACTTAGTGCTCTGGCTGAAGATGAAGAAACAACTCATAACTGCTTTCCTATGGCTAAATTTTGCCCCAAATTCTGCGCTTCTGGAAGATATAGTATCAACATCCATGACACTTCATGTAATAATGGTAAACAGAAAAAAAACCACCCCAAGCCCTGTGAAACTAATGCAACCTGGAAAGTGTCCACAGAGCAGCTGTGGAACTACTTCTTGACTGTAGCAGGATTCCTCCTGCTCAGTATACCAGCCCCTTGAGAGTAACCAAAAACTGCCTACACTTACGACTAGAAATTAAAAATATTAATGAAGCCAAGAAGCACATACTGGGATTATGAGGGCAAAAAGTTCCAGAATGGTTTACTGAAGACAATTCAGAGTAACTTTGATCCTATTGTGTTCTACCAAAAGGGTGGGAATAAGTGTGCAACTGGATTTAGGACCTAGAGGATTTGAGCTGTATGGATGCCTCAGTACCAAACCAGCCATGGTGCCAGTTTCTTTCCATTTCCCTAAAACATGAGATAAACTTCCAGGTTTTTTAAGTCACATGAGTCTAAAGCTGACTATGACATGGCTTCCATGTACGATTTGGTATTTCAAAACACTCGGGGTTTGGATGCAGTTCTTAATACACATTCTGTTGTTTTGCAAGACTGATTTTTAAAACTCTGTGTGGAAGACTTGAATTTTTATAATGCCGTCACAATCATAAGACATCTTGAAGAAAATATGCAATTATATATTATTTTGATAAAATAGGAATACACAGTGCTCCACTAACTGATATAAAAATAAGATATATTTGATTTGAAGCTGACACTGATTTTTCCTTGTGTGAATATAATGGTATGTATAATAAAGTTAAGAGTAACAAGAAAGGTGTATTTCTTATATCATATAATTTGAATAATTCAAAAGTAAGTTTATTATGACTCCTTGCTATCGGCTACACCCAGTTCTTAGTGTAGCACTACAACAGCTTTGCTCTATTCTTCAATCTATTTAATATAACAGATTGTTTGTTTTCTTTTTTTTTTTCCCCAAATATGAAATTCTTGCTGGCTCAGAAAAAAAGGTTAGTACACTCATTTGCTGCAGAGATGTAATATGAATCATATTTTTTTAAGCTAATAAGCAGCTTTTTGATTTTTTTTTTTTTTAATTGGGAATGTAATCTCAGAGCAGTGTGTTATCAAGGACAAGAGGATTTGTCACTTTATGAAGACAAGTGATTTTCCATAGTAGTCTGGAAAATTAGTTTTAGCAGTAGTAGAGGATGCCTTTAAAACGGTGAAGAAAAAAAAAAAAACTGAAACAATAAACCCCTCAAAATTACAAATTATTTTCATAATGACAAAAAAATAGTAAATTCTTGAACCAGGTTCTGGTTTGTTTGGGAAATTTTGTTTGTCACTTTTAATTTCGTTCTTACATTCTAGACTATCACTTGCTAATGGGCCAGACACAGGCTTCCACTTGCCTTTTCATTACTACACAAATTCTATTTTTAAATTTCATACAGGACTGTGTGCCTATGCCTAACAGTCCTTCTCCTAGTGTCTGACAACATATCCTTGTACTACATTCAGCTGTATCTCCAGTTTTAGCTATTTCTGAAATCTTCATTTTCTTCTGAATTTAAGCTTTCTTAGAGTCCCTGATTGATTTACTGGGAGGGGGGAAAGCCTCTGCTCAAAAGCCCACAGACAATCCAGAGAAGATTTCTATAATAGGAGAAAATGTAAGGCATAAAATACTTGCCCAAGGATTTTTTCCAGCCCTACCTACTACATAGGAAATCAGGATACAGATCATACAAAGCCTGTAAAAAACTTACATTTTCTATGAATCTTCATAAGCAGGAAGAATTGAGTCTCCTTTTAGCAGGATGTAAAAGGTGTGCAGCTTTGCTCCTGGTAGCTTTCTAAAATCTTCCAAGGAAGCCAAGGCTTCTCTGAAGTATCTGAGGAAGAACATAAGTAAAATAAAATGTCTAATTATGCTTATTACTCTGGTTTAATTGTCCCTGTGACAAAAATTACCTGATAATATTTATTAAATCACTGTTAGATTAAAATAATGTTGAGACGAAGGCATCAATGCATTTGACAAGAAGAGATATACTCCCATCTGGAAAGATAAAGATATCCAAGAGTGCAAATCTCTCAAGCCCCTGAACCTCAAGGCAGGGACCAGGGGAATGAAGTCCCACCCATCGTAAGTGAAGATCAGATTCAAGACCACCTAAGGAACCCAAACATGCATAGGTCCATGATGCATCCCAGCGTCACGAGGGAATTGGCTGATGTAGTTGCCAAGCCGCTCTCCATGATATTTGAAAAGTCATGTCAGTGTCCTGGTTTTGGCTGGGATAGAGTTAAGTTTCGTCCTAGTGCTGTGTTTTGAATTGCAAATTACCCTGCTAGTCAAGGATTTTCAGCTAAAAAAAAAAAAAAAAAAAAACAAACAAAACAAGCATTGGGATGGGGCACAGCCAGGACCGCTAGCCCAGCTGGCCAACGGGGTATTCCATACCATGTGACATCATGCTCAGTATATAAATGGTAGGCGTGTTCCAGGAAGTAGCGATCGCTACTTGGATATCGGTCAGCGCGGGTAGTGAGCAATTGCATTGTGCATCACTCATTTTGTATATTCTATCATTATCAATATTATTTTCCCTTTTCTGTTCTATTAAACTGTCTTTATCTCAACCCACGAGTTTTTCTCACTCTTACCCTTCCGATTCTCTCCCTGTCCCACTGTGGGGGGAGGAGTGAGCGAGCAGCTGCGTGGTATTTGGCTGCCTGCCAGGTTAAACCACGACAGTCAGTCAGGCGACTGGTGTCTGGACAGGTCCCCAGTGTCTGGAAAAAGGGTAATGTCACACCCATTTTTAAAAAGGGTAAAAAGGAGGACCCTGGGAACTACCAGCCAGTCAGCCTCACCTCCATGCCTGGTAAGATCATGGAACAGATCCCCCTGGAATATATGTCAAGGCATATGGATGACAAGGAGGTGACAGGAGAGACCCAACATGGCTTCACCAAGGGCAAATTGTGCTTTACTAATGTAGTGGCCTTCTATGATGGAGTGACTGCATCAGTGGATGAGGGAAGAGCTACGATATCATCTACCCGGACTTCTGTAAGGTCTTTGGTATGGTCCCATATAACATTCTTGCTGCTAAATTGGAGAGATATGGGTTTGATGGATGGACTGTTAAATGGATAAGGAATTGGCTGGATGACCATGTCCAAAGTCTTACAGTCAATGACTCAATGTCCAAGTGGAAAGTAGTAACCAGTGGTGTCCCTCAGGGGTCTGTACTGGGACCAATCTATTTAATATCTTCATCAATGACACATTGAGTGCACCCTCAGCAAGTTTGTGGCTGACACCAAGCTGACTTGTGCAGTATGCTTGAGGGAAGGCATGCCATCCAAAGGGACCCTGACAGCCTTGAGGGGTGGGCCCATGTGGACCTCATTTACAGACTGGGGGATGAATTGAGAGCAGCTCTGCAGAGAAACACTTAGGGATATTGGTGGATGAAAAATTGGACTGGCAATGAGCTGGCAATGTATGCTTGCAGCCCAGAAAGCCAACTGTATCCTGGGCTGCACAAAAAGCAGTGTGGCCAGCAGGTCGAGGAAGGTGATTCTCCCCCCGCTACTCCAATCTCGTGAGATGCTACATGGATTACTGCATCCAGCTCTGGGGTCCCCAGTACAAGAAAGACATAGACGTGTTGGAGCGGATCCAGAGGAAGACCACGAAAATGATCAGGGGGCTGGAACACCTCTCCTATGAAGAAAGGCTGAGAGAGTTGGGGTTGTTCAGCCTGGAAAAGAGAAGGCTCTGGGGAGACCTTATTGCAGTCTTTCAATACTTAAAGCGGGCTTATAAGCAAGATGGAGAGAGACTTTTTACCAAGGCCTGTAGTGACAGGACAAGGGGCAACAGTTTTACACTGAAAGAGGGTAGATTTAGATTGGACAGAAGGAAGAAATTTTTTATTGTGAGGGTGGTGAGACACTGCAACAAGTTGCCCAGAGAAGTTGTGGATGCCCCATCATTGGAAGCGTTCAAGGTTATGTTGGACATGACTTTGAGAAACCTGATCTAGTGAAAGATGTCCCTGCCCATGGCAGGGGGGTTGCACTAGATGATCTTTAAGGTCCCTTCCAACCCCAATCATTCTATGATTCTATTACTCTATGAAATGCTCAGGGGATGTTAAGCAGGAGGCCATAGTAAGCGAGAGGACATGGAAGAGGAGTGGGTAAGCTAAGTGGGTAGAAGTGATGAACACATGCTTGAAAAAATTTTTGCTTGCCTGGTCTGGTAAACACATTTACTTTTGAAGAACATAGTCTGTCACTTTCAGTTTAGAGTATAGACTAGTGTAGTCTCGTGAAGCTTTATTAAGAAAAGTGGAACAACTCAACCTTAAACTAAGAAAGATGGAAAATATGTTATAAAGAAAAAAAGAAAGACAGGGTTCTTGAAATAATATTACATATACATCAAAAGCTTAATGAGTTTTACTTTGGTTTACACATACTCTGTTTCCTTCTTCTGATCCCCACATGAATAATGGTCAGCCAGAGAAAATATTTCATTCTGTGTTCCAAATGGTTTTCTTAAAATAGGAACCACACAGAACTGGCATTTACTTTATGCCTAATGATGTTGCATACATAAAGCGAAACCTTGATCTTGTTGCAGTCGGGGAGAATTTGACCACAGGTTTGAAAAAAAGTCCAGGCCTCACGTCTCCTCCTAGGAAGCCAGTGACCTAATGATGAACTGGTATCACTGGTCCACTGGTTTTAATCTACCGAGTCAGTGAAATTACTCATTCACAATGTCTGAAGCTATTAATGGCAGGGAAAATCTGGCTTCATACCATTCTGACACGCAAAAGGAGTTTGTAATAAATCTGTATGTTGAAATAGAAGAGTCGTGGTGGACTTCGTTCACCCATTACATGCACCTACCTCTGTGAGCAGGTGCTTAGGTCAAAAAGGTGGGTGGCTGTGAAGGTGTGAGTAGAGATCTTAGATAGGTTACAGGGCTGTGAGGAAACTGAGACTTTTGGCTTATTTCTTCACCATATTTACAGCTCAGATTGTTACAAATGAGTTTTTATTTTCACCTGTTATTGCCGCAGTACCTTATGCTGACTTCACCGTGTTTCGTCTCATCTTATCAGGAGGGTCAGCACTGATTTCCACAGATGTGTTGCCATCACCTACTGTCACCCAAAATAGTTCCTAAAACATTTGAAATCAGACTTGTAAACGTCTCTGTACATACCTCTTTGAACTGTTGTTTTGTTATCAATCACTTTTGAGAATAACCACTGTGTGACCAGACAGACAAATATCTGACACCACTTATTAATGCAGATCCTTGTTGTAAACTATTGAATATCCCATAGGTAATAAATGAACATGTATTTTGCAGATGTCACACCATTGAAGTTTGACATACACATGATCTAAAAACAAAATGCTTTCCTATTGTGGGTACCATTTCTTATAATTTTATTCCTTTCATAAGAAACTTGAGATGAACAGCTGTAAAGTACTGATGCTATGTTATACAGTACAGTCTGGAAAACCAGTTGAATATGAGGAAATTACCTCAATCTTTATATATTTGTCAGAGGCATTTTATGAAATAGGTAGCTGCAGTCCAGGTCAGAACACAAGTTCTTTTCTTTTTTTATCTTTGTTTGTTTGTTTGTTTTTCTTTTGAGGAAAAAGGAAAGTTGTTTAAATTTAATCATTATTTAAAATTATTATCCCCCCCAACACCTTGGGTTTAATTTCATTCACAAATCCCTAGAACCCAAAAAGTCAGACTCACTGTTTGCATCTTTAAATTTATTCTTAGCAGAGCATTATTTTTAGTATTTTTTCACAATCTTCAACAGTTTATCCTGTCATTTTGAAAACAAGTTTTTCTGTGAGTCATTGTAATAAATTATTTCATCAAAGTTCTCTGTAAAAAATTAAAGATAGTATTAGTTGCTTAACTAAAGTTGCTATAATAATACAATATTTAATATATTATTACAATTTACAGCTTTTTTTTTTCTATTTTTTTTTTTCTGACAGGACCACGTAGCCCTCTTTTCAATGCTAAGAATCATAGGACATTCCATATAGTTAAAAAACACTGATGCCAGTTTAGCCCATTTCAAATAAAATCCAGTCCTTAACTCTGAAGAAAGAAAAAAACAAAAAAAAGAAGGAAAAGAAAAAGGAAACAAGATTAAACACAGTTAATTAAATTTGCTTTTAACATGAGCTTTCTGTTCATACAATTTGGGAATAACAGAAAAGTAGAATAATTTTAATTGCAAATCTGTTAACATAAGCATGTAATTTGTAGCTGCATAGTTCAATATGAATCTTTAAAAGGCCAAAAACCTGGTTTTGAACAAAACAAAGGAAAACAAACAAATGAAACCAAGCAGCTTCTGAAAACTACATAAAGAAATTGTCATTAAGGTTTAATAATAAAAAATGCAATTATCAGAATTCTTTAATTTAATTTTCACTTGTAGGAGTGAAAATATTGTCAATTTTTTTCAATATTTTTTCTTGTATTTATAATCCTGTGTAAGTTTTTGCATATTCAAACCCTGAATTTCAGAAAAAGAAAGGTCTATCAAATCAAAGCTCAAAGCTTTGGCTCAACATGACTTTTGCATAGAGCTGCAGCTAATTATTTGACCAACCACTTGGACAAACCTTTGGAACATTTCAGTGTTTCAGCTGTTCACATGCGTGTTTATCTTATCCATGTGAGTTTGTATGTGCTCAAAGGGACCTTGGGCTTTCCAAATCCTCCTTGAAGTCAGTGGAAGGACTTGCACTGAAACTGGCAGGTTTTGATCCATGGCATTAATCCTAGTTCCATCTAAATGAAAAGCATGAGTCCCATTGAATTCAGTGGACCTGTGGAGTAGTAATGGATAGGAAACTGATGGGAGAACATCCCTCTGTGAATGAAAAAATAAATCTTTTTTGTGTTTTTTGTTTTTTCTTTTTTTTTTTTTTCCTGCACATGTAGCACATATAAGGTAGGAGAGCTTTATATCTTATCAAATACATTTAATTTTTCAGAGGGCTACTAAGGCAAAAATATGTCCTAGGTCAGACCGGTGACTCTGTCAGAGAAAGGTAAAGGCGGAGGGAGGGAAGGAATGGGAGAAAGAAAAAACATTTTTTTTTTCTTCTGTCTTTGTTTTTACTGGTCTTGCCAAACCCCACAAAAACTAGTGACTATTTTTCCCGTTGTTCACAGACTTGATATCTTCCAACGGATGTAGCTTCTCTGCTTTCTTTTCAGAGTTTTCCTAGAAAGCTGATTAGTAGCTGACGATAGTTAAGTACCACTACCACATAGGAACTTGGTCCTGTAAAGTGCTAGGTGCTCTTCACCATCAAATGAAATAACTAGAACTGAGCATACTTGCTTGAAATCCTGTATTCCCTGTGCAAATTATAATAAATGCTTTCAAAATTAGGTAATTCTACCAGGTTATTGACTGCTTAATATATAATCTGTCAACATTCCTCAGAGGAGGAGAAGAGCACCTCTCTCCCACATGCGTGCAGTAACCAGACCTTGCATATTTTTACTAGGCCAATCAATAGTTCATTAATTTGTGTCCACTGGAGGAATGCCAGAAAAGAAACAGATAAAAATACTTCTTTTTCTTTCTCGTTCAGTAGAGTAGCCTGCTGATTGGAGAGAGGACTGATGTGCATTCAACAGGAAACTCAATCACGGCATTCTAGCTGGTATAGGGTTATCACTTCATCCTCCATCCGCATTTTGTGCGAAAAAGCTGGTGTTGGAGCCTAAGTCTAGTAAAAAAACCTCAGAAATGTGAATCCCTGGTAGAGATAGGTACTTCCTGGATGTTCAGAGAATGACTCTGAGACGACAGGGCTACAATAAGACTATCCTGTTCAGTGTAGACCACTGGCTTAAGTGGCATGTTCCTCAGTAGATTCTCTTTATATCACCAACTCCTATCGTGTATAACACTTCATCCAGCTTAATTCAGAGGTGCATATTCACCACTTATAAGATACATAGAAGTTTGGTGCTGCAATGCTCAGTGTTGTCCTGACTAAAGATGCATTTAAATAAATCTTGCAGCGGTGTATGAAGACATTATTTCCCTCTGCTGCCTGCTTTATCCCTCTTATAGAAAGTACCTCTCTTCTTTCTTTAATTCCCCCAACTGCTAAAGACTTGATGGAAAGGTATGTGTGCCTGTGTTACATGTGTCCCAGTTGGCAATCTAGTCTTCACCCAGATGCCCCTCATTTTGCACTGGTGTGGGACATCACGTCTTCTCTTCTGCTTATCCTACTCTGGGACAATAAATCCTGGCAAAATCATACAGGGGGGCAGCTGGGAGGAGTAATGTCTGAACTGCTGCAGAAAGACTTGACAGAAATTCATTATCAAACCTCTTATCCCTTCTGCTGAGATAGTCCTCGGTGTGAGAATAGCAAAAGGATTTGAAGACATACACAGCTGGTAAAATCTTCACCCTTACTGAGATCCCAGGTTGCGAAGCATGCCTGTCATTTTAGTCCTACTACAGTTGTTTGGGGAGTTCAGTGCACGTATTGCATTTAAAGCACACTAGTGGTTCTTCTGACCTTTGTAATAGGATCTGACCGAGACTGAAGGTGTGAGCAGGGCAAGCACAGTCCCCTCTGAAGAGGAAACTGAGTCACTTTGTGTATGACCAAGAGAAGAATGTAGCATTAGGAGAATGGGAGAGTCTAGAGATTGAAGTGCTGAAGCATAGTCAGCACTTCAAATGGAGGCCCTCTCTTAGGACCCACGACTGAGACCTCCTGTGTTACTGACGCCCGCTGGAGCTGCTGGGATGGTGTCTGTGCTGGGAACTTTCTGCAAAAGTCAAGGACTTGAATGAAAAGTTCAGAAGAATAATAGCTAAGCTTATAGGAGACAGGATGGTGGAATGAATAAACAAATATGACCCTTTCCCCCAATTTTTTTTATTTTTCTTATTACAAAATATATTTCTGCTGCTGAAATTCTACCTGGAAATTCACACTCCATAGTAAGGAATATAAATACAGTAATTTTGCCCTATTTATTTGATAGCTCTTATCCTTTGGCATTTTTACCCTACAGTTTGCTGTATTTGTAACAATTGTGGAGAACATATATTTGTGTCTCTCTCTTTTAAAATAGAACTATTTCTGTATAGGCCTACATCTACGTATGCAACTTTTTTTTGCATCTCTGTTACATTTTGAAGAAGTATAGCTTGTTTCTCAAATGGATTTTCTGAGTTGGCCCAGCTCTATTTTTGGGGTTTTTTTTTTGTTTCATCACTCACAGTAGTTCTCTCTCCCTTCTTCCCCCTCCAGGGACAGATCAACCTTGTTAACATTTGAAAAACTGCCAGAAAATACTGGAAAACTCAGAGGTGCTCAGTAAACGTGATTGCTCAGAGTTGTTGCAGAACATGTTGGCAAATTAAATTTCCCAATTTAGATGGTATGCCTCCAGTCCTATTTGCAAACCAAAAATCTAGTTTTAATGAGAACTATCTTATCCAGAACTGAATATCTTATTTTCCCAAGCTTTTCTAAAATACTGCTGTTTCCTGACAGGTGCTGACAGATGACAGAGCCTCTTTTTACCTCAGAAAGGCTATTTAATTTCATCTCCGCAATGACGAGGTTTCTGTTAGTTTGTCCTCCGTGTTCCTAGCTAAATTTTGAAACCACTCCTTCACCAAAATAATATAGTAGTAGACAATAATAATAAAACAGAACCATTCACCATTTATATGCCATTGCCAGTCTCTTGTTAAGACTCAGTTGGCTAGGGCTGAACCCAGTGATCCTCTGTTGATGCACTATGCCCACGAGCAATTCCTGAGTAAAGACTATGGGACAAATCGACACCTATGTGCTACAGTGAATTTTTTGTGGGTGCGTGCCTGTACCTGTATCGAGGCCCACTGAAGTCAGCATGGCTCTGAGCCCAGCTCGAAGCTTGCCTGTGCAGGGGTCATCGCAGGGCTGTGGCACTGGTGAGATATACAGTGAAAGCTGCAGTAAGGACCAGGCACCTTCACAGACCCCTTGCTTAGGTGACTGTTTACATGTATTTTGAAATTTCCTACAACAAATTTGTTTCACTTTCCTTAAAGCTACCGCAAACGAGTTTTGCTTGTGCTTTGGATAGTCGCTTAAGACAGGTTTCACTGTAAATTTGTGTGCATGTACATAAGCGGTCTTCACCTCTCACAATAAGCAGGTATCTTCTGTGCAGAGAGGCAACACTTACAAAAAGGACATCCATTACCATAATAAATACAGGGAGAGCAGAAGACAATGTCCTTGTCCCTCACGTTTTAATAGAAGAGTATAACTATATCAGCTGAGAGCCACATTGTGTACCAGATGAAACCTGCCATCTCTGCTGTTTGAAATACAGCCCTCATTTTTTCTCCTTGAATCACTGAGAATAACATTATTTTTAACCCTCAAGAAGGAATTTCTTGGAAGTCTATGTTTGGTTTGTATCTATTGTTCCACAGATTCTTTGGCAGCTGATGGCTTGGTTTCATCATTTATAGAACTAAAACTTCATTCTAATGTTTTCTTGGTTTTTGTCTTTAAATTGTGGCGTGCAGAAGGACAGCCTTCACCTGCTATATTTAATAAAAAAGATACTGTCTCTTTAATGAAAGAAAAGCGTCAATATAATGTATTACCGAATGCAAATGCATTAAGGAATAACATATAGCTCTGGTTATGTTATATGACATTTGGCTTAGCAGTATTAACATATTGCACAAAATCTGGACTTTCCCTATTGCAGAAAATAAGACGATAAAAGACATGGGAAATTTCTCTCTTCCATATGATCGTAAAATAAATATTATTCTATTTTTTCCTTTTTCTTCTCATCAGTCATTTGCAGAAATATTTTAATATTACTTCTTTGTTAAGCCAGCTCTTTATCATGTATGTATTAGGCATACAGTACAAGGAGAAATGGAACAAGATGGCAGTTATAGCAGTGGCAAGATGCAAATTTATTCTGGCAAAAAAGTAATATGTGCACAATATCAAGCATGCTTAAGTTTGTGCAAGGAAAACTATTACGAATGAGGAATGGATGGAATGGAATTTTGCATCATACATGATTACGTGTTGCTTAACTTCATAGAAGAGTCTTTGTCTACTCCTGATGTCCCAGGTGCCACCAAGAGAAGCTGCATACCACACTGCTGGAGTGAAAATGGCAACAGATACCCCAGCAGTAGTCACCTCTGCAACATGATTCTTTGATTAAAGAAATAGACCTCAAAAAGATGACAGAGAAAATTCACAGACTATTGAACGGCAGGCACTGACTCCAGGTGGGGAGAGGGGGAGGAATTTATTACATCTTGCACTTGTGTATTAATTGAAAGTCTGTAATTGTTTTCTGCTTCATTTTGCCCAAGTTTAATTTGGTTACTTTATGCATGTGGTGGTGTTGTGACTGTTTTTCCTCACGTCTCTCTCGTATTGTATGACATGTGACTGAGTGTAGCCAAGCAGTGGAGAAGTCATATTTTTCACTGACACCACTTGAAAACATTTTTATAGAAAAATAAGGGATGAAGGATGAAGAAGAGCAGAAGAGAGGAAAGAAAATGCCTTAAATATAGCTCTCTACATTAATTCACCATGAGGCAAAACAGAAATAATAACTCTTCTTCATGTGCCAATTCAATTGGGATGAACCAGACTTGCTACTGTATTGGTACAGTGTAAAAATAGATGACAGATAGTAATGGTGTGAACAAAAAACTACGAGGAACATCACAGAAATGGATGTTGGATGGCCTTTGCACAGCAGAGGTAGATAAAGGTTATAACAAACTGTTTACTGACCATGTACGCTTACTAGAATTAAGAGGTCAGTTGAACAAGAGCTCACCTAGTAAGAGCTTTCTCAGTAGCATGACTCATCAGCTGTTGTACAGTACCAGAGCACTGCCCAGTTATTGCTCCATCACTTTTCAATAACATCTCTGTCTTTTCAAAAGTCTACATTCTACCATTAGTTAAGGCTTTTTCATTTGCATTTCTACATTTTTCCCACTTTTTGCATCAATTCAATATAATTAATACATATGCCTCTAACAGAAAATAAAATAACTAAAAAGCACCATGTTTTATTGGAAAAAATATAGCATGTGCAAAGAAGGGAAGGGAGGAATTATAGAAACAAACCAGTGCTGAAGAATTTTGCATTAGCTGGTGCTTTTTGTTGTTGTCATATTTGTACAGATCATTTTAGGCTCCTCAGTCCGGGTTGTAGTAAAACACTATCAAAACAAATACTCTTGCAAAATATTTGAGCTTTCGCAGCTTAACATGTGCATCTTGAACCGCTTAAGCAGTGTGGTTGTCCTCTTTTTGTTTTTCTCCAGAATTTAACAGACCATAAAATGTATACAAAAACGCATTATGCACCAGTGATTAAATGTTCTTACAACATTGATATTTATCAAGGGGTATTTCATAGCTAGAAAGTAGGTAACTGTATTTTATTTCCTAAGAGAACATTTCCTATAGTTTTCCTTCATTTCCCAGCTACACAGCAAACATCTCTAAAGTGCACTTCCCAAGTGTAGTTAGAGAATAGGAAGGAATGTAAAGTTTTTAAAAACAGCCCTTATTAACTTTTCCTTCCATTGATTCTACTGTAAACTCTAAAAAGCCTTTTTAAAAAGCAAATTCCCATACACTCAGCAGGTGAAATGTTCCCACAAAAATAAAAGAAAAAAAATTAAAAACCACCCCAATCAATCAGCAGTCAGATTACAATTTTTTCTCTTGACTACTCATATCCTAGTATATCTTTACTGGTTTTATTGCACATTTATGAAAATGGTTGTCCTATATATTTAAAACAAAATAGTTTCTTTACCTGTGCTAACACATTCTTGTGCACCCTTAATAACTAGAGTAACTTTCAACAACACGTAGATATTAGAAAAACAATGGAATCAAAACCAAGGAGATACTTTGTATTATAGATGCTCAAAGGCTTCTAGAATAATTTTGTTGAGACAAAAAGACTTGGATTTTGGAAGCTCTTTGCTCCCATTCCTTACGGAAAGCTGCTGGTTATGCGACAGCAGGAGAACTCAAAACGTAATTCACAATGAATGCCAATCCTTCACCTCCAATATGAAGGCTTCCCAACCACTCAACTTGCTGAGCATAACTGGTTTTACGTAGCATATCTAAAAAAGGCTGCTCCTGTTCAACTGACCAGTGAGAAAGGACTGGACTTCTTCAAAACGGGTATTGGAGCAACAGTTTGTTATATATTTCTTTACATTTTTTAACTGTCCGATCCCACCTTGTAAGGAGAGCACTTGTTTGTTCAGCTAAAAGGAACCCCCTTCATGCTCCTTTTGGGTTTGCTCAGTCAACTGGTTTGTGCAACAGTGGCAGAGGCACACTGAAATTGTGTACCCATTCATTGTGATTACACAGACAGAAGCAAATGTATGTTGTCTGCGACGGGAGATGGGAGGGGAAAGGAGATGAATGGTTTCCATGGGTAAGAGGACAGTTAGGTTTGTTTGGGTTTTTTTGTGGTTGCTTTTTTTTCTTTTTTTTTCTTTTTTTTTTTGTTAAATTTTGTTTTGTTGTTCTTTTTGTGTTTTTTGTTGGTTTTTTTGTGGTTTTTTTTTGTGGTTTTTTTTTGTTTTTATGTCATGGAATCATAGCAGTCATTCCTCTAATAGAAACTGACAGGACATAAAAGACAGAACTATCAGATGAACACACACAATGACTAGAAATATATCAACAGAGAAAAGACTTAATTTAGCTTTGAGAAACCGTCCCAAAAATAAAATCCTGTATTAACAAGTGCAAAAAACAAACAAAAAAGAAACTCCAAACATTAAAACACAGTGTATAAAATGGTGTGAGAAATTTAAGTCACCATACAGCCTTTTACTCAATAAAAAGCTGTGTTCATGTGTCCTTGTTGTTTGGGTAGCGGCCCATTCTTTTCATTTTACCCAAAAGGTCATTCAAGAAGAGATCTGAGGGTAAAGCACTCAGTCCTTGCTATTTTTGACTGTAGTCATTTGGGCCTGTTGTGTTTCTATCGTATAAGATGAATCCTTTCTTTTATTCCTCATTGGTTGAATTGTCTTCCAAAGTTGTTATGCCTCCAAAGCCCAGTCCTGTTGAGTTCTGTGCTGCTGAGACTGTAAGTACTGTATGTAAGAGAATTAATACAAGAACACACAGTTTAAGTCTGCTGTTACACAGTCTTGATGCTGATGAAACTGTGAGCGATGTCCTGTGACACATTGTTGAGCCACTTGTTTTTATAGTCCCTTTGGATTGATGATCTGATAATAGTCCCCATCTGACATCACAGCATTCTGGTTCTGCATTGGTTGGATAGTTTTCATAGAGCCCTGTAGGATAAACACAAGAAAAAATAAACATCAGGTACAAAATGATTGGCAGAAGTTGGTAGGTCAAAGGAACAGTCGGTAGTTTCGTCTAAGCTATCAAATCCACATCTTTGGGTTAGCCTGAGGCCCTCAAAATGCTTGCATTTTGTATAATTAGAGTTGTGAAAGGATATGCGTCATCTAACAAGAAGCAGAATCAAAAGATCATTCAACAGAAGTATGACACTGAGCATGGTTGTGTAAAGAAACGGCATTAAGAAGTAATTATAGATGTTTGAATGATAAGGATATTTGAATTCTTCCTTTTTGGGAAGTAACAAATAATGATGAAGTAACAGCTAATCAAATTGGACATTTCCACAAAATTTGAAAGGATCTTGAAATTCTTCCTCAGTCTGCGAGCGCATACCAGTAATATCACTGTCCATGAAAAGATAGGCATTAAACAGCAAATAATTGATATACGGACAATATTGACAATATTGATTGTCAAACCAATACGGATGCAACAGCTTCACAGGAACAGCTTCCAAACAGAGCTGTTCAGAGTCTACTTCTTTACCCTACCTCAGATGAGTTCTTCCAGCTGGGATGTTCACTTTGGCATATCCCAGAGGTGAGAACAATCTTTCCGTGCTATGCAATAATTGGATCTCTTGATATTTCTAACCAGACATCTAGGCTATTTCTGCATTTAGAAATTTACTGAGTTACTCTGCCTGATCTGATGATGAATTTTTGAACAGTTCAAGGAATTCTGTCCTTTCCACAGACAGAACTGTCTTTTTGGAAATTGTCAATACTGTCTGCATTACTATATAGGAGACTAACATAACCAGTGTGTTCTGTTTACTTCTCACACATCTTCTTTTCTGATAAATTAGAAGAACCTAATTTAGCCTGTTTAACTAATGGTCAAATGGAAGAATGTCTACCATAATGGACAAACACCTTTTCTCCATTTAAACTGACCTTGGAATAAATTTTGCAGTAAATAATTGCTCTATGGTAGTGCTAGGTTTTACTAGAAAAAAACCTATCTGTGTTGAAATATTAGGATAAAGATTTTGAAAGCAGCTACATAATTGTTATAATTTATAAATTAACTTTGCTTCTTGGAACAAGAATTACATTTTGTCTAAAGTATCACAGCAATGATATTACTTTCAAAAAGTAATGCCTACAAGTTCAGGCGTAACATTCTTAGGTTCAGGCACCAGACTGCCTGTATTTTGTGAATAACCTGTAAAGAAAAGCAGCACACCTTAAAGTAAGATAAAACTGAACTCTTTCGTTCCTACTTCCATAATATTGATCTGTAACTAAACAAAAAGTGCATTAGGTATGCTAAGCATGTTAAAATGCAGTTTAAACCTAGACTGGCACTTTTTTACATAGCTGACACAACGGTCTACTATGTTATACATGAGTCCAAGTAGAGTTGCATCTATTTTTGGATTTAAACAAGTTTTTAAAGATACAGGAATGAGAACAGCTTGTTTGATTTTCTGCAAAGTCAGGGTTTACTCTGTAGGAAATCAGGCCATTTTTGCACCTATGCAGTCAGACACTTAAGGCAGCGTACCAACGCTTGGAAATTATTTATTCTCTCTCAGATCATCACTGAACGTACTTCATGTTTTTTAAAAAATTCTATTGCATTTTGGAACTTCTGGATAGTTGTTTATTGCAAGTATGATAAAGCAATCTTATTGCTAACGTCATATTTTCTGAGACCCATCTTTTGGTGTTTGTGTGCATAAGCGTGTTTCTAAACATGGTAACATATAGGAAGTGCCTCCCAAAGCAGGTAATTATACGATCTGTTCTGTGACTGCAGTAGTCAAACTATTAGTGGTAATTGAAGAGACACAGAGAATGGTTAATGCTTTGATCCCACTGAGGTTTGTTTACTATTCAAAGTGTATTTCCTGCCTTTCTTGTTATAGGAAAACCCAGACTTCCTTTGAAATCAAAGCCTATATATATAAGTTGGCAATCAAAAGGTATTTAAATAGTTCATATGCACTTACTGAATTATAAATAAATTGAAGGCAACTCCAGATTCAAACTGCATTGAACTTGTTCCTTAATGCAAAATTACATTTCCTTTTTATTTCAATTCAGCAACTGAATTTAGGTTTTGAATTTGCAGTTACATATTTAATAATCAATTAACTACAGAACAACTACTCATATGACAGTTGCAGAACATTTAGATAAATTCAGTCAGAGCTTTTGCACTGAAGCAATAAAACTTCACAATTGTGCTTCACCACATACTCGTTTGTAGCCATGAGTATCAGTTTTGGCCCCTTGGATCTAATCAGTCCACTCAGTCAGAGGGTTACAAACCTGTGACTTACCACAAACCCTGTAAAGCTGGCTACATCAACCTTGGAAAACCATGGAGAAAAAAACCTATTTTGTTCTTTTAGGAAAATATTTTATATGGACACAGAGTTTGGGATAAGGAATAGAAAGGATACCTTTACCCACCAAACCACCAAGGCTTCCCTCTTCCTCTTCTGTCTTCATAGTTCAGTTTGTAGACAACATTACTCTGTAATACTTGGATGTTCAGTAATTATATTTCTGAGACTAACTTACCAAATGTTACTGGCTCGAAACCTACTTTGCTTTTCACTTTTCACTTAAAATTCTCAGCTCTGGATTTCCATTTCCCAACTTTTCCCAGAACTCACCTATATTTCACCAGCAGAAATCTTAGTCCATATGAAGGTTCTTGGACCTTGATCTTAATCAAAGATCTAGAATTTGCCAGGATACTTTTTGGTATCTAACCATTCTCCAGATAGATATGCTATCGCTCACGAAGGTCATGTGAAAGCTATCTCTTTGCTTTGTAACCAGATACTTTTTTCACACTCAGATAATATTTTGGTGATCAGCACAGCAGTTATATCTGTAGGGAGCGTGTATTACTAATGCTGATGCAAGAATTAAGGCTACCCATTTGACTGAGATTGTTAATGCAGATATGACTGTAGATAAATCCCGTGTATCCTGATCAGCTGAATCACACTGAAAGAAAAAGGAGTGACAGCATGAGCATCGTATTCACTTTGTGCAGAAACAGCTTTGGGGGGAAAAACAGCAAACTGCAAATATGTTCTTACACAAGAATTAAAATCACAAAGACTGTCTATGGATGCATGGTCTGCTGATCAGCTAGATCACCAACTAACTCAGAGAATGCTGCGGTTTCTGCCTCAGCACTTGTATTTCTTTTGCACAGGAACTAGCATGCAAAAGAGGATGTTGCATTTCCACATCTCACCCCAACATTGTCAGGATGTGTCATGCTTTTAGGTGGATCTGTATCTGTAGCAGTTGATCTGGCTTGGCCCACTTCTTGGTTTCTTTGCTACAGAAAGGGCTATGGAGCCATAGTATTCCGCATCTTCCAGTCACCCTCAAAGGAAACTGGTCTGGTTGATATATTTGTTGTTGTCATTGGATAAGTATTTTGAAAAGCCACAGATATAAAACAGATCTTTTGGTATGTCATGTTTTTCCCTCATTTTCTTTCTGTATAAGTATAAACTGTGGTCCTTTTTAACATAGATTTCTGATTATTTTGAGAGGCATAACAAGCTTCTTGTGCTTGAAGAAAAGACCATGAACTAGAAGAAACCAGATAAGTGGATGTAGTATACCAGAAGTTTTGAACGCTCCATTTTATTGTGAAGCACAAAATAAATAATGTCTGCCAAGAGTGATCCATCCAGCAGTGACATCATTATACCAGTGAATGCCAACACTCTGCATGACGTTTCTTTTTTTGAGGAATTATTTCTGAGATTTCAATATTAACATTTTCCAACTACAGAAGGCAAGAGAACACATTAGATATTGTATGACCAGATTTCACTGCTTGTTTACATCTGCTCTGGAAGCCAGCTCTCTTCGATCTCATCCACATGGTCCTCTCAATTTCTAAATTGCTGCATCTGTGACACATGATGATGTTTCTGTTTAGACATGTATTTTATACCTTTCATATTGTAAAAAGTAATAAAATGAAAAATAGAAGAAAGCTTAAAGATAAATAAATTATTCTTTAGTCAAACATATTATTCTTAAACTGGTGAATAAGGCTGTTCAGCTCTTTTGAAAAAGCTAATTTCCATTTCAGACTCCATTCCAATTGTTGGATGAGAGCTGGGTTGCTGTGTTTTAATTTGTTTTTAGAATCATAGAATCATAGAA